>NW_017719358.1:0-1523 GCF_001865875.1 Lupinus angustifolius
TAATCAGGCCAAATAATCCTAAATTAACTCATTTTAGGAATATTAGTGCAATAAAGTCTAAAACACCAAAACATGTGAAACAAAGTCAATTAGGCACCAAGAATCATCAATCATGCTAAATTAAGGTTATGAATAGTGTGTAATATATTGCTCATCAAATACCCCCACACTTAACCTTTTGCACTCCTGGGCAAAATCAAGAAATAAGGTTATGCTAACCAATTGCACCAAAGTGAGTCATGCAAGAAGATCACAAAAACTAGAAACCTAAGAAAATCACATATTTCACAATGAAATCTAGGAAATGCAATGAAATGGGCAAATTCAAACACACAAGAGTAAAAGAATCAAATCAAAATATCCATGAATATCATTCAATGAATTCAAATATGCCACGAAACCAATCAAACCAAGAGGTGAGTCACAACAATGTTAGAATCTCACAAGATATACTCTCTAAAGTGTTTACACTCATGTGTCTTAGGTTGCAAGTGTTTAGCACTTCATGAAAACAAACACAACCATAGGCTTGACAAGCCTCTAACATCAACATCATAAGCACATGCACATAAAGATCAAAAGGACTTTTCAAGGTTGTAATGGGACCAAGGACAAGGTAGGATAAATATGGGATATGTAGGTAAAACCAAATGGAATATATGAGCAATGGGGAATAAGTAAAAAGTAAGCAAAAATCAACCCAAAATAAGACCAAATCTCTAATTCCAATCTTCTTTGTCTTACTCAACCTTTTATTCACTTTTGTTTCTCTTTTCGTTTTTTATGAACACTTATATACGCAATTATATTAACCATCATTAAGATATAACCAAGAATTCACAAGATTTGAAGAACAATGCACCATTTCTTACTTAATACCCATTCCCAAAACAATTCCAAAGCTCCAAAATTTCCTAAGGTTAGGACAATCATGGTTTTTCACTTATAAGCTTGTAATGAGCTAAGTAACAATGAAAGAAGTAAAAGTCTCAAATAAATTCGTTCAAGGTAGGCTTATATGGCTAAGTGGCTTATTCAAAAGAAATGCCTAGATCACTTCAATATGTGCATGTGAATATCAAGTATCAACAAGAAACAAGTCAAGTTCTAGAGTGCAAGTAATCAAGAGTGCAATCACACATGAAATAATATTAGATGGCATATAGCAATCCATCCACAATTAAGGCTCAAATTCTCACAAGGGACAAATCTATCGCAATTGTTTCAACCTCCTAATTCTCAAAATCAACTTGACATACAGAAATGCATGGATTCATACCACAAGATATCAAAACTTAAGTGAATGAAAGTATGGGAGAAAATTCTCAAGCCTAAGCAAAACCTAAAAGTCAAAGAAAAGCATGCATCAACAAAACCTACAACCTACAATAGTCTCCCCCCACACTTAAACTACACATTGTCCCAATGTAGCACAATTAGAAAATCCAGACATACATATCAATCAATGGAATTGGACAAGTGCAATAAAAAGTAGAGAAGAGAAAGAAAAACTCCCTGATTCA
>NW_017719359.1:0-351 GCF_001865875.1 Lupinus angustifolius
GAAAACACATTAGTAACAACAAAAGGACCAATCCACCTAGAACGAAGCTTACCACTCATGAGTCCAAGCCTAGAGTTGTATAACAATAATTTTTGACCAACCAAAAATTCCTTTCTGGAAATCAAGTTATCATGGAATCTTTTGGTCTTCTCTTTATAGAACTTAGAGTTCTCATTGGTTTATAAGCGGATCTCATCGAGTTCATTCAATTAGAGCTTTCTTTCTTCACCAGCTTGATCAAGTGCCAATTTATAAGTTTTCACAACCCAGTATGCGCGATGTTCTATCTCTACAGGAAGATGACATGCTTTACCAAAGACAACCCAATAAGGGGACATCCTTATGGGTGCC
>NW_017719360.1:0-2349 GCF_001865875.1 Lupinus angustifolius
AAATGGACCCATGAAATCAATACCCCAAACATCAAACACCTCACAAAACAACATAGGTTGTTGAGGCATCTCTTATCTCCAAGAAAAGGTACCACTTGCTCTCTGACACTACACACAAGTACTACAAATCCTCCACACATCTTTGAAGATGGTAGACCAATAAAATCCAGAGTCAAGCACCTTTTGTGTTATCCTTTGGGTACCGAGATGGCCACCCACTGCAAAAGAATGACAAAACTAAAGGACTGACTCAATCTCATTATCTGGAATACATCTTCTAGTAACCTGGTCAGTACACAATCTCCACAAATAGGGATCATCCCAAACATAATATTTAACATCACTCTTAAGTTTATCATTTTGAGCTCTAGATGCAAGTGGAGGAAAACATATGCAACCAAATAATTTACAATATTGGCAAACCAAGGGGTTGGGAAAGAAACATAAATATTCGAAAGTTGTTCAGGAAAATCATCTCTGATAGGCATCATATCAACAACCCCTTCAATCCTGCTCAAGTGGCCAACCACCAAATTTTCTACTCCACTCCTGTCACGGATCTCCAAATCAAACTCTTGGAGCAAGAGCATCCATCTGACCAACCTTGGTCTGGGATCAGCTTTCTTCAATAGGAACTTCAAAGCTACATGGTCAGTGAAAACAATAATTCTAGAACCAAGCAAATAAGACCTAAACTTATTCAGAGCAAATACAATAGCTAAAATCTCTTTTTCAGTTGTGGTGTAATTTTCTTGTGCAACATCTAAAGTCCTATAAGCATAATAAATTACCCTAGGCAGCTTGTCCACTTTTTGAGCAAGGATAACCCCCAATGTATAATTAGAAGCATCATACATCAACTCAAAAATAATAGTCCAATCAGGTGCCTGGATAATAGGAGTGGTGGTCAAGGCTGTCTTGAGGCAGTCAAATGCCTCCATACATCTCTCATCAAAATCAAAGACCACCTCCTTTTGCAACAGGTTGGATAGTGGAAGAGTCTTCTTGCTAAAATTTTTAATGAACCTGCGATAGAACCTGCATGACCAAGAAAAGAATGAACCTCTTGCACGCAAGAGGGGTAAGGCAATTGTGAAATAACATCTATCTTGGCAGGGTCTACCCCGATTCCCCTATTTGAGATCACATGCCCCAAAACTATGCCTTGCTCTACCATGAAATGACATTTTTCGTAATTCAGAACAAGGTTAGTTTCGATGCATTTATGAAGAAATCTATCCAGACTAACCAAACATGCATCAAATGAAGATTCATAAACTGTAAAATCATCCATAAACACCTCTATGCAATTCTCTAAAAAGTCACTGAAAATGCTCACCATACACTGCTGAAATGTACCAGGGGCGTTGCAAAGGCCACAAGGCATCCTCCTATAGGCAAAAGTGCGAAAGGGGCAGGTGAATATGGTCTTATCCTGATCCTCATGATCAATATGGATCTGGAAGTACCCAAAAAAACCATCAAGAAAACAGTAATGAGATTTACCTGCTAAGCGCTCAAGCATCTGATCAATAAATGGCAAAGGAATGTGAACTCATCTTGGTTGAGCCTCCTATAATCAATGCAAACTCTCTCCAACTGTTCTGCACTCTCGTATGAATCAACTCATCTCTCTCATTTATCACCACTGTAATTCCTGTCTTCTTAGGAACCACCTGAACTGGGCTCACCCAATGACTATCATAAATGGGATATATAATCCCAGCGCGTAAAAGCTTTGTGACCTCTTTCTTCACAACCTTAAGGATGACTAGATTGAGTCTCCTTTGTGGTTGTCTCACTAGTTTAGCTCCATCTTCCAAGAGCATCCTATGCATGCACATAGATGGGCTAATACTAGGAATATCAGCTAAGGTCCAACCAATTGCCTTCTTATGATTCTTCAACACTTGCAACAACTTCTCCTCTTGATCAACATCAAGGGAGGTGGAAACAATAACAGGAAGCTTCTCATCATCCTCTAAGTAAGCATACTTGAGGTTTTCAGGCAAAGGTTTGAGCTCCAATACAGGTGCCTACAAAACATATGGAACCAAAGTAGCAGACATTGATTCTGCAGCTTGCACATGGACAAGTAAATCAGATTGTTGTATGATGTCTGCAGCAATTGGGTTAGTGCAATCTGATTCTACAACATTTGGATCAACAGAAATATGCAGAAACTCATCAATACAAGAATTACACATTTCAGAATCAGTGCATGTATGACAAGTGTATGAGTCTATCAATGACATAAAATCAAAATCATTAAGGAAATCACATATATGCTCATTGGTTAACTCATCAAGTAAATCAATATGAAACACAAAATGGTCCTCAGATGGATGC
>NW_017719361.1:0-422 GCF_001865875.1 Lupinus angustifolius
GTTTACCTATTAGTGCTGAAACATTTCTGCCCAAGCTGATCCTCTCATTACCTTTGAGCCTCCTCTTGTGAGTGCACAACTCCTTTAAATTTTTTGCATATCTTGGAATTTGTTTGATTTCATCAAGTAAAGGTATGTTCACTTCTACCTTTCTAAATGTGTCCAATATCTCCTTGTCTACCTCTTCCATCTTCTTACTTAGAATGGCTCTTGGAGGAAATGGAAGATGGTTGCGCAACACTTATGGAAGGTTCACTAACAAGAATTTGTTCACTAGTGTTCTCAGTCTCTTGTAAAATTGGTTGCTTCATTTTTTATGCAGCTAGATTAACTTCAATCTGTTTGCCTGACCTTAGAGTGATTGCACTCACATTCTTCGGGTTGACCACAGTCTGGGAAGGCAACTTATCAGAATTCTGAGA
>NW_017719362.1:0-1461 GCF_001865875.1 Lupinus angustifolius
AAGCTCTGGTCTCTTACTGGAATTGCATATTCTGCAATGTCATTTGCCTCACCAATTCTTCTAATGAAGGTTCACTAGACGCAGTAACAGGATTACTATTCACTTGGTGTTGCCTCTGCTGTTGGATTGGAGGAGGCACATATGGTCTATTTTGTGCAACATTATTATTCTGAAATGGTGGCCCTGGATGAGGCTGTGAAGGATCAGACCATCTAAGATTCAGATGATTACTCCAACCAGGGTTGTATCTGCATGATGAAGGATCATAATTCTGTTGTTGTTGTTGTTGAGGTCTGTTGTGGTAAATATTTGCAACATAGGCCTCAGGATGGTCACCGGTTTTGGGCTCCAAGAGAGAAGGACAAACATCAGCATAATGGTCAGTTGCGGTGCAAATGTCACAAACTCGTGCTGCAAGTGGAGGTTTCTGTTGATTCATGGCAAGTTGAGTGACCAAGGTAGCAAGGGAGTCAATTTTTTTCTCAAGTTTATCTTGCCTCACCGAATCTGTCCCAACATCATGGACACCTCTGACCACTATAGCATCACTACTTCTTGCACTGAACTGTTGAGAGTTGGAAGACATCTTCTCAATCAAACCTCTAGCCTCAAAAGGGGTCATATCTCCAAGTGCACCATCGCTAGCAGCATCAATGATATTCCTCTCCATGTTGCTCAGACCCTCATAAAAATATTGCAGGAGGAGTTGTTTAGAGATCTGAAGATGGGGGCAGCTTGCACAAAGTCTCTTGAATCTCTCCTAATATTCATATAAACCTTCTGCATGTAGTTGTCTGATGCCAGAAATATCTTTTCTGATTGCAGTGGTCCTGGGTTTAGGGTCCCTTAATGTCCTCTCACATTGGATTGGAGGTGGTTCAACCATATTCTCAGAGTATGCAACAGAATGCACAGAAACAACAGAATCAGTATCACTATCAGGTAGATTAACACTAAGATGAAAAGACTCCTTACTTAAATTTAAATTCCTAACTTGTCTAACAAAACTATGAAATGTTCTATCAATTTCAGGATTTATTGGATGCAAAGACTTAGGATTTGCCCTAGTCATGCACTAAATGCAATGGTAAGAAACATGTAGGGCAGTAAGGGAAATATATGTTAAATTTTAGTAATCAACCAAAAATTTGCATCAATAAAATCCCAATACCATGAGAAACATCCACAAAAAGTTTCAGGACAAAACTCAAATCCTAACTAATTTAATTAAATGCAACAAAATCAAAACAATTGGAAAATTAAACTTGTAAAATAAAAAAGAAATAGTAAACAGACTCTTTTTAGATTTTCAGTTAAGCTTCTATAGACGCAGTGTGTAGAGAAAGAATCGTTGGATTTTTCTACCCCAAATGCATATATAATATGTCCAATTCTGATCAACGATTCCAAAGTTATGCCAAAAATAGAAAATCAACAATAAAACTAATCACTACTTATTTG
>NW_017719363.1:0-27753 GCF_001865875.1 Lupinus angustifolius
TCCCTCTTTGGATTGATTCATCAGTCACATGTATAAAACTTTAGAATTATGACATGTTTATCATCACAGGTGTGTATGATCTTCGGCCAAATATTAACTTTCCTTTGGGCCAGCTAATATCCGCATGAATGACCATACACACTTACATCCATTATTCCTCATGAGTTTTATCCATGAAAGAGGTCACTTTGGCGACATTTCACTTCATTTGGCTCATTTGAAATAACAGACAGCCTTAATGGACATACAAATAACATTTAAAATCAATGCACAAAGATACTGAAATCCCAAAAATAATAAATTTTAAAAATAATCAATGCACGAATTGAAAAAAGCCCCAAGGGCTTGGTATGAGCGTTTAAGTACTTTCCTTTTAGAAAAAGGATTTGTAAGGGTAAGTTTGACACGACTCTCTTTATAAAGAAATCTAGTAGTGATATATTGTTAGTTGAAATTTATGCTGATGATATTATATTTGGTACCACTAACAATATTCTTTGTGAGGATTTCTCAAATATGATGAAGGGAGAGTTTGAAATGACAATGCTGGATGAATAGACGTTCTTCCTAGGATTACAAATAATACAACTGAGTAGCGGAATATTTGTGCATCAATCAAATATTGCAAGGAGTTATTAAGGAAATTTGACATGGATAAAGTAATGGAAGCCTCTAATCCAATGGCATCATAATGCTATCTTGATAAAGACGATAAGTGTAAATCTATTGAGGTAACAAAATATCGGGGCATAATTGACTCTTTACTTTATCTTACATCTAGTTGTTCTAATATAATCTTTAGTATATGTTTATGTGCTAGATATCAATCTAATCCTAAAGAATCATGTCTTACTGCTGTAAAATGAATCATGAAATACTTAAGAAGGAACATTACAAATGAGACTTTGGTGTCCTAGAGATGCCTTATTATCTTTGCCATATGCTATTTGGATCGCAAGATTACTAGTGGGACTTGCCACCTCTTAGGTAGCTCCCTCGTTTCATGGCACAACAATAAGCAAGCATGTGTTGCTTTGTCAACCGCTGAAGCGTAATATATTGCCATTGGTGTGTGTTGTGCTCAAATCCTTTGGATGAAGCATTAATTGTAAGACTACGTTCTAAATCTTTATCACATACCGATCAAGTGTGATAACACGAGATCGCGTGACTGTAAGAGGATTGGCCATATGGTCATCCAAGATATTCAGTGATGGTTCGTAGTGGTAAGGATGTTATTCCTCTATTACGTGACAGCGTAAGATCAGGTCCTACATGAAGCATTTTCCTTGGGAGATGTCTTAAGTTGGGCCGATCATATATAATAATGATTAAAAGATTTAATTGGATAACCTCAGTTAGTATACATACTCATTATGGATAATGAAGTAGTGGAGAGGAAATTTACGGGAGATGAACAAGCCCCGAGATGTTGAGAGGGACGACGATGGCGGTGGTTCGTCAGCAAAGTCATGAGGGAGAGTCTAGGTGAGACGAGTCCCTTGTATTCCTGGATGAGGTATTCTGTGGGATCGGACAATTCTCACAGTGCAAACTAGATGATATTTGACAACCCCTCTTTGCAATCAGGATCGATAAGATGGATGCCTATAAAGTATTTAATACGACACCGTCCTGAAATGGACAATTCTTTGGAATAGATCGATCATATATCCTTGCGAGGAATAATTTGGTACGTTCAAATCGGCTTGTATGTAGTCTTGGTTATTTCTGAATAGTTTATTGGGAGGATATTGGTGTAAGGATGAATGAAATAAACATATCATTCATATATTGAGCTCGTGGATATTGATCCCCATGATTTGAGTTATAACATCATTCATCATTTACATTTAGGTATGTGATATATATATTGTATATGATAGGTGTGCTTGTCTGGATGTGATATTCTTTGTAATTCCACGCCGTCAATGAGTAATATTCATTAGATGTCTTACTCTTTTTTCTTTTTGTTATCTTCGACTCGCATTTTGTTCAGATGGATCATTCTTCCAGGATTCAGAGTTACCGCTTCTCAATGTCCCAGGTCGGGGCATGGAGGATTGAGGGAGATCGGTACACCTACACATACTCTTGTGCCTTAGAGTTGGAGATGGTATATGATGGATCTACAATGCGCTTTCATACCATCATGCGGAGCTGGAGGCTTCCTTTACCTTGCATGCCCGGAGGCTGGCACTTACTGTGCCATCGACTCAGTCTGTGACTCCTCACGGGCCAGATGCTGCAGGGCCATCCAGGAGACGATGGACTTGGGATGACGTGATCAATTCCCCACCATGGAGGAGAGCCACTCGGCGAACCATGCTAGAACCCCAGGCGGATGCAAGGGTGGTGACTCTGTCGCAGGATTCGTCCTATGACCTAGAGGAGGAGATGTCGGCTGAGGAGGAGGAGCCAGTAGTTGCAAATGATGATTGTGTGGAGTTAATCTGCATCGAGGACTCCATTGAGTTTATAAACCTCTCATCCGACTCTAAGATGGAGGAGGACCCGAGCGAGTGATCTAGCGCACCTGCGGACACTTGAGCTAGCTGTTATGAGCCATTTCCATTTCTATTTTGTTTTTTGAGTAGGATATCTGTGTATGATATTTTTTTTATGTGTTGATTGTCTCAGCCTTTTGTATAGTTTCAGTTTGGGTGAAGATTTATTTCCACCTTGTATTTGGTACCAATATTTTCCTTTATTCTAATGAAGTATTATTCGAAGTTATGTTGAGTTATTCTTGGTTACCTTTAGGTAACTGTTTTTGATTTTCTACAATGTATGTTACTTAAAGTGATGTTCCAAAAATGAAACGAATATAAGGAAACAAATTTTATATTACATTATTCAAATTTTTTTTTTACCCATTTTGAGCAATACTTTTGGAGTAATTTTCGGGACGTTACAAGTAATATAAGTTACTGCTCCAAGAGAACCTGAAAACATTTTAGATCGAATGATAGTAAAGAGGAGAGGAATGACAGTGACCAAGGTCTTGGTTAAAGGGAAGCATCAACTGCTAGAGGATGCTACATGAGAGTTCTACTTTGATCTTTGCCAACAATTTCCTCATTTCCATTCTTGAGGATAAGAATTTTTCCATGGGTGGGGTAATGTTAGGAGTAATATTGTAAAATAGTATTGAAAGGTAGTTAATAACCTTTGGAGGGAAAGTTGATTAGTTAGTTTTATAAATAGCTTGTTGAACAAGTTAGTGGTTATCTTTTGGCATTTTACACAAAACACACTTGTAATTCATTGTTCACATTAATAAGAGGTTCAAATTCTTCTTCTTCTTCGTAAGAAATCCTACCCTCATCCTTGAATCATTTGAATTCATCCTTAAATTCTTAGTTTTCACAAACACCCTTATCAGGTATTGACATGTTATCTATATAAATTAACATCAAAATGGTTAACTAAAATATAGACTTAAAACTGATGAAAATATTGTGAGACTAAAATCACAATTATATATTTGTACAGGTTAAAACTATATCTAAGCCTATTTTTTATTTCATCTGAAGTTGACAATTTGAGTTGTTAGGTGAAGTTCGAAAACCAACAGAGACTTATTTAATCTCTTTATAGAGGGTCAAGTTTTTGATGTGATTGAGAAGTTTTTTTTGTGATTTGGATGACGGGTTAACCCGTGACTCACCCAAGTTCCAGCTCAATTGAACCAAGCCAAAATGACCACAAATGTATTTGAAATACTTTTTTAACAAATATATGCCCATTTAATGGGGAGGTCCAATAATCTTGTTTCTTCTATCTTTATATGGAATTAGAACCACCAAGATTCCAATTTCTAATAGTCCATTTACTCTTAAATATGTCAATTAGTAATGAAAGTGAGACTTATTTCTAAGCATACACTTGAAACTTAATGCCTAATACATATTCACTTCTTCATTAACATTAATTTAGGTTCATTCATTCTTAACATTAACAAGTAATATGATGGTTGATATTATATAATTAGATGAATTTTTTAAACAAGTTTACTTTATTGTTAAATTAAATATGACTTTAGAGAGAGAAAAATATGGATGAATTATTTTTGGAGATTAACGTTCAACCCAAATTTATTTTCCATATGAGCAACCACATAATAATTGAATCATATTATTACTAAGATCTCACCATGACTAAAGTGCTAAAATAATACAATTCCATAATAATCGGAATTATTTCCCAGTAATTTGGCTCAGAGAAGGTTCCAACTGCTTGAAGACAGAATTCCAACCATTCTGAGAAGGGTGAGCATTGTCCCAAAAGAATGAAAGCTCTGGCTTCTCACATAACGTATATTTCTTTTGCCCTTTCTCATCCACCTTCCCACAATCATATCCAACACTCTCCAATGCACAACATGGTTCTAGCGGATTCATCAGTGCTGAATTTTCTACATAATGAAGAAAAAAGAAATCATCAAAATATTTTCCTCTAATAATGCAACCAAATATTATATGTATTACTATAAGTATCTTAGCCCCAACTTTGATTGTGACCATTTTTCTATGCCTTCTGTTTTATTAATATAAGAAAAAGAAGGTAAAAACTAATGCAATTTATGATGAGAATAATGTTTGGTGAACATAGGCATCAAACGTGTCACCTCATATTTGTTTGAGGTGTAGATAGACAAATTACCTTTACGGTTTTTTGATAGTTTGAATGGCGGTGAGGAAAGAGTTATAGAGGTCTAGTGTCTTGAAAACTGATTTTCCAATTTCTTTGTTCAGATCTTCCACAATCTGAAGTATCATTTTGTTGTGATCTCTGGAGACTAGGTCGAGAAGGTCAATACAATCTTGGTATAAGGATACCACAGATATTGTAGGCAAACACCCAATAGGTTGTAATAGTGACACAACTATATTCTCTGCCCCCAAATTATGAATACGTCTGATATTCACTTTCAATTCATCGATCAGGGATTTCCTGAATTTGACTATTTCCTGCCACATAGAAAAACAAGAATTATTGACGTTTGTATTATATTTTACTATAATTTGAATATTATGTAACTTTTATTGCCTAAATTTGTCTAAATAAGTAAATTTGGTATTGAAATACTATTTCCTTACGGTTAAGTTTACTCGAAAGAAAACTAGTTAGCAATTATGTATAAAAAAAGTAGTTAGCAATTTAGTGAAAATCATAGAACAACAAAATTAAAGTAAATTAGGCACATACAAATAGGTTCCTATCTTTTAATACAAACTTTGTATAATCATTGGCACCAGCATTCACAAGAACAATTGAGCTTTGAACATCAGATTTGCTATACGTATTTTGCTTGATTAGCTGCTCAAATGAGTCGATTTGGACGTTCAAATTTGGTCCATCAACCAAAGTCTTCAAAATCCCAGTCCCTCCATAAGCAAAGTTTATACCATTTTGTAGGTTTGAGGAATTTTTCAATGCATATGCTGTGGGGGTTTCAATTTTCAGATAAGAAGCTGTATACACATTTATGACATTAGTCAAAAATAAGAAGTGAATATATTAAATTAAATTAAGTACGATGTACATTGATTTCAGTCTTTAAATATCAGCCCAATTAAAATTTCAATCATTAATTATTTAAAATTAAAAGAGTTTATTTTAAATTAAAAAGTTGAAAGGTTAGAAATATGATTTGGACCATCAATTATGTTCCATTTAATAACTTCTCTGATGTTTTGGCTTTATAAAGTTCACATTCTATGTTTTTAATAATAAAAATCTAACGTCCCCACAAAAAAAGTCTAGATCCTTTGTTTTTTCATAAAAATGTTTAGGCCCTCTGATCATATTAATATAAGTTTCAGGGACTGGGAGATGAGTCCTTCATTTGCTCGCAAATGATTCAAAGAAAAATAATAATGAATACATATACATATATATTTATATATGCATGTATTGCGTGTATTTATTGGAAAGTTTAAATTGTATGCAACACTCTATCGAATTTTTAATGCGGTTTACGTGACCGAATTCATATATATTTTTCTCCTTTTAAAAAGGAACACATGAATCATTTAATATCATACAAGTCATCCTTAAAAAAATGAAAAAGCTAAGAGCACCTAGATTATCTTGTAATATTGAATGGCCTACCACAAGTCTAATCCTTTTTTTCCTTCGAATACCTGCCACAAGGGTGAGTCCTACATAACCTAAGGGCGCCTAAGGTAGAAGGAGGGAAGAGTAATTATATTTCTTCACAGAGAAAACAAATAGTAATGTGAAATGGAATGGAGAGAATTTGGAGGATTGAAGTCCTGATGAAATAAATGTATCAAATCAAGTATCAACAAATATTTTCATTCGTTATCCTTTTAGCAAGAACAAATTAAAAAACATAATTTATTTTTTAATTTTTATAGACCAACTAAGATATCATTTACTTTCAGTTAATTTGGTGAATTATTTCCATTTAAAATATAAATTTAATCTCTTATTTCTATATTAACCAACTTTTATATATATATATCAATAAAAGTAATTAGTTTTCTTGAATTTGTACAAAATATTCAAAAATTACAATATTACCCTCATTTAATATTACTTATTAATTGATAGTCTGGATGATAACAAAATAATATAAAGATAATCGAAGTTTTTAATCAGGATAAATGAAGAAAAAATAATAACAAAGATCAGTCATGGCAAATCAGACCATATATCAGTATATTACAGCAATTATGTTAACCATGCAATCTTGCTGTCAAAATCTGCCGAGATTGGTCACACATGGTGGTTTTCAGTTAAATTGTTCTAATCATTTTTTATTTAAATTATATAAAAGTGATTTACTTTTTTACTGTTATGAAAAAGCGAGTAAATTATCACTATTTTTATATATACTTTGAAAACATGGTCTACCATCAAATTGGACATTTTGTTTAAATAAATAGTGTATATAAAAATATTTATCACATTATTTATAAATTTTTAGTATAATATATATAAATATTTAATATCACCGATTGAACCGTTACACGAGTATAATAGAATATTTTGATTAGTTTGATGAATGATATGATATTAGTAAAAATTGAAGCGTATATTAGTCGACTTGATCTCTATGAAAAAAATTATTAAGTTGGCACACGTACCAAACAGACTAAAAATATTCAAAAGTCAAAGACCAAATCATGTTTCAGACTATTCTGGACTATAGAAATGTTATAGTTCCTTCTAAAAACTATTTTAGTGATCCCAAAAGAGCAAACAAGTGAGAAAGAAATTTACCAAGGTAATCGGTGAGGACAAGACCATTTCCAAATCTTCCGGCCGGGTAACCAGGAAAAGTCATTCCACTTGGTGGCTTATAAGCTCCTGAGTTTCGGAAATTCCCTGTATCAACATATGAGTCCCCAAAAACAAATAGTTTCACTGAATTGTTGTCACTGCTATTTACCCCATATGACTTTTTTGCCCCCTCCATTTCTGCAACATTATTTACATAACCATATCTTAGAATACAATAAAACTTCAATGCCATTTTAAATCATAAGACAATATTTTTCATGTTTAACTTAGAGAATACATACCTGCTGAAATGGAGAGGATAAGAAACAAAGGAAGAAGAGCCATCGTGGATTGGTTTTGCTTCACCATTATTGATGATGCCAAAGGATTAACTCTTTCTAAGTTTGGCACTTAGAATGTAACTGGATTTTGCTAAGACCTAGTTTTTATATGTTTAGAATATAACTAGATTACATTATGGCTGTGTTCGGGAAACTAGTATGTAGCCGTTAGCTTTTAGTTGTGAAGGTAGCTATAAGCTTGTAGTAATGAAAGTAGTTTATTAAATTAGAGATGTTCAGTCAAACGAGATTTGCAACTAGCTCAAATTTAAAAAATAAATATATTAACAAATATTTTTTATTTATTAATTGAAATAATTAAGTAGATTGATAATTTAAAATAATCATTTATTTTTATATTTTAGTTATAATTGGATATGTAATATATTATTTATTTGTTTCTTTTATTTTTACTTTTTTTCTCAATATTTTTTCAAAAATGCAATTAAGTTACATTAATTTATAATATTCTTCTGCAATTGACACTATCTATCGACAAAAATATATAATACTAAAATATTTCATAAATTCATCTAATAATCATATGCAAGAATAATATATATATCACAAAAAAAATAGTGGAAAATAATTTATTAATCATAATTTTTTTTTGAAAAGAAAATAATTTATCTCATTTTTTTTTATAAAAGCTACTGTCGGAATATATTAAAGATGAGACCAGAAAAGATACAAAGAGTTACAATGATGTGAACCTATAGTTAGGAAGACCCATCCTATTTCTAGAAAAGTCATGAGTAAGGAAGTTAGAAACAAAGTTCCACCAAGTGAAGGTCCTATGATGAAGCCCATAATTTGCTAATTTGTCAGCACAACTATTCCCCTCCCTATAAATATGGGAAACAATACAATCCATTGAAGATAATAAATCTTTGCAGTGATCCCATTTGTTTATGAGTTTCCAGGGAACCAAGATAATAAGTCATGACTTGGTGGAACTCTCAAGAGGGTAAATATCATATTTATTGAATCATAAATCAAAATAATAAGTCAAACAATCAAGAGGGCATCAAGACTTTAAAATCTTTATGAATAACTATGATGACAACTCCTTTAAAATAGATGAGAATAGAAGCCAAAAAGCCCATTGTACAATCTAACTCATACATCAATACTACATTTTTGGCCTACGTTAATGCATTCACCTTCAACGGTTTTAAAATCATGGTCTTAAAGTAAAATAGGCCATAGTTTTAAAATTGTTGCCTATACATTGCATTAGACCATGATTTTTGAAATTGTTGTCGTAGTTGTTCCCAAAACCATGGCCTTCGGTACTTTAAGACTATGGTTCTAAAACCGTTGTCTATTCATTATATTGGACCACAGTTTTTTATACCATTCAATATACAAAATCAAACGATAGGAGAAGTTGTAACTATGTCATATGTAACTTTGTCACCAAACCTTTGCTCTTAAAAAAATTGTTAGTGACTTTTGTTTTAGCGTTAGGAACACACCAACTAAAATCTCACTATTTACATAGAAAATACATTCCTAAAATTTTCAATACATGCCCAATATTTAATGGTCTTATATTATGTATAAAGTTTTTATATCTTCATCTAAAAGTTTTATAAATTGAATGATATCACATATATTTATATACCTCATGCTCAAGATTTTAATGATTGTGCATAATTTTAAACCGCAAATATATACTAAAATTAGAATAATCCTTCTTCTTACCATTTATTATGCCTTTGAGATTTTCTTTTGGTATTAAAGGAAATTTTATAATACAAAAAAAAAAAAAAAGATATCATGTAACTAATGGGTGAATGACATATTTATTGAAACATAGAAATAAAAGTAATAACACAAAGCATCAATAGGTTAAATCCATTAAAATCTGATTAACTATGATGACAATTCTTCACAGATGAGGCTAGCAACTAAAGACAAACCTATATAGCAATTCAACTTATACATCAAACAATATCATATATCTCACTGTGTAGAATCAAATAATAGGAGGAATCTAACAATGTCAAATGTAACCATGTCAAAAAAATAAAATAAAAAAATACAAAATCAATAGAGTCTTTTATCCCGTATAAAATACTATAAATTATGTAACATATGTGAAACGATTATCTTTGAGAAGCAACACGAATGGAGGGGTTGCTAATTTTTTCTTTATGAAGGAAACGTAAATGAAAGAAAGGTAGGAGCTACAGATAAGGTTAATAGGTTTTTTAATTAAGGGCATGAAATGTTATTTGTTAAAATATTGAATGACAAAATTGAAAAGTGAATTATTGAAATGTACTTTCATACGCTACTTAAAGTAGCTTTCTATAAAGTAGCTTTCAAACAATACAAGCTCATTTTTTAATAGCTACAATCTACTTTTCGTTTTTGTTTACAAAATGTTTCTAATAGCTTTTTGTGGAATAGTTCATGCATAATGGCTGTTGTAAACCAAAAAAAGAAATTATCTTATTAGCAAATACTATTTCCTAATTATAAATTAAAAGAAAATCGACACTTTAAGAAATAAAATAATCATGTTGATTTAAATAAATTTTTATTGTCGTTTTCTCTAACATATCATTTTTCCAAGATAGGAACTATAGACCTAAAAGGAAAGTTTTTAATGGTAAATCCATGCGGCAAATAAACCTTAAATATTATATTGAGACTCTAGATCTCACTTCCTAATATGAAGATAGCTCCGGCTTATAAGAGGAAAATGTATTTACAAATAACAGATTATAAGATGAAAAAGCTAATTAGAGGGAAAAATCCAAAACCAAAATCTTAAAAAGGCTACTACTAATTTAATGATAATTCTCATGACTTACAAATTTTGTAACAGGCTATGTGGCAACCTTATCCCAACATGTTCATTATTTGGTGGCTTATTCAACACCTAATTTTATCTATTATATTTAAACAATTTTATAAAGTGAACGGGGATTAAAAAATAACTATAAAAAAGGTCAATAATTTTTAAAATAAATAAGTACTATTAGGTAAAAATTGTTATCAAATTTTCCCAATAAATAAACCATATCATGCAACTAATATAATCAGTATTTTTAAAAGAAAAATCATATGCATAATGAATTACTATATTATCAATTTTTAAATAAATATTAGACCTTATAATATAATAAATATTATCAGTGTTTTAAATAGGGATAAAATTCTTATTAGTTTTTTGAAAAAGGAAAAAACAACTCTAACAAATATATTAAGGGACATATTCTTTATCCTAAACAAAAGATTTCATCATGAAAGAAACTGAATGTGTATAATTTTTATTGAATCAATTTGATTATAGATTACAAGCAACAATCTCATATTAACAGCCTAGCCTCTAAGTCATGTTCGCTTGAGAATAAAGCAAAGAAAATAACAAAATCTAACAACCCTTAACTATTCACCAAATGTGGCTTAGGCATTCTAATTGCAAGAGATTGGTGGAAGAGATTTGGATGGAACCAATTCTTGGTTGTCCCATGCATGTTTATCCTTTCTCAAAAGCTTAAAAATCTCAAAATTAAGCTAAAGGATTGGGATGCAAATATTTTTGTTAATGTTCATCTCAGAGTGAATAATGCTTTGGCCAATTTTGAGACAATTCAAAGTTGTATCAATGATTCTGGCCCAGACCCAGACTTATTGGATCAAGATCTATCTGCTCAAAACCAGTTGTTGGAAGCCTTAATCATTGAAGAGGATTTTTGGATGGAAAAATCTAGACTAAATTAGCACAATCATGGTGATAGGAATACAAGTTTCTTTCACAAGATTACAAAACTAAGGCATACTACTAAATCAATGTCTATCCTTAAGAATGGTGAGTCTGTATTGACTACTCAATAGGAAATAAGTAACCATGCTCTTTCCTTCTACAAGGATTTATTTGCCTCCAGCAATAATTATGTTCCCAACTCTCTAATCCAGAATGTAATTCCTAGTTTGGTGTATAATGAAGACAATGCCATGTTAACTAGTATTCCTATTAATGATGAGATAAAGAAAGTTCTTTTCTCAATGAATGGGGAGGGGGCCCCTGGGCCAGATGGATTTGGTGGTGGCTTCTATCAACATTTTTGGAAAATTGTTGGCAAGGATGTGTGTAGCTTTGTCACTCAATTCTTCTTGCATGGTTGGCTTCTACCTAATATGAACTCTAACTCTATAATTTTGATCCCTAAGTTTCCTAATGCAGAAAAGATTGAGGATTATAGACCCATTGCTTTAGCTAATTTCCAATTCAAGATCATCTCTAAGATCCTAGCTGATGACAAATAGGCTCCTATTGCTGCTAGAATTGTTTCTCCTCGGCAAAGAGGTTTCATCAAGAATAGACATATAAAGGATTATAAATGCATTGCTTCTGAAGCAATAAACCTGGTGGAGCACAAAACATTTGGAGGTAACTTGGCAATCAAGTTAGACATATCAAAACCCTTTGATACCATGGATTGGGGGTTCCTTCTTGACACTTTAAAGGCCTTTAGTTTTAGTGACTTCTTCACTAAGTGGATATGCACTATTCTCAACTCTGCTAAATTATCAATTAATGTCAATGGTCAAAATATGGGGTTTTTCAACTGTTGTCGTGGTGTTAGGCAGAGAGACCCTCTCCCCCCATTCTTTTTTGTCTAGCAGAGGATGTCCTGAGCATAAGGATTAGTAAGCTTGTGAATGAGAACAAGCTGAGACCTATTTCTAGCCCGAGGAACTTGCACATTCCTAGCCATATCCTCTATGCTGATGACATTTTAATCTTCTACATGGGTGTTAAAAATGAGCTTCATAGCCTAAAGCAACTACTTCATGTTTATGCTAGTGCATTAGGACAAAACATCAATCCCTCAAAGTGTAAATTCTACATGGTCAAAGCTACTCCCATGAAGATTGATATCCTATCATCTGCTCTTGGCTTTCTCTCTGTATCTCTTCCTTTTAACTATTTGGGAGTTCCTCTCTTCAAGGGTAAGCCTAAAAAGGTTCATCTCCAACCAATTGCTAACAAAATAACCCAGAAATTGGCCAAGTGGAAAGGCCTAATTTTGTTAATTATAGGGAGGGTTGAATTGGTCAAATATGTGATTCAAAGCATGTTGGTTTATATTTTCCACATCTATCATTGGCCTTCTAAGTTGATCAAGCATCTGGATTCTTGCATAAGAAATTTCATATGGTCTGGTGATATAAAGGTAAAAAAATTGGTAACTTTTGCTTGGGCTCAAGTTTTCTACCCCGCTAAGATGGATGGATTGGACATCAAGTCTCTCAAGAAAATGAATCAGACTACTTTGATCAAGCTAGCTTGGGAGATGAGAACTTCTAATCAGGATTGGGCTATCCTTTTCAGAAGAAGATTTGGGGATTCTTGCACTCCCTCTAGAAGATTCTTTATATTCTCTATTTGGCAGGGTACAAAGATGAATTGGCAAACAACAACATTCCACTCAAGATGGTTAATTGGTAATGGTCAGAATACTAACTTCTGAACTAATAATTGGTTGGGGGAACCTTTGGTTCAATCTCTCAACATTCCTCGGGCTTGGCACTCTACTCTTAAGGCCTCTGCGACTGACTTTATTCATGAATCCAAATGGATAATTCCTAACTGGTTGGCTCAAGGCTTCCCTCAAATAGCTCTTCAAATATCTAGCACAATCACTTCATATAAGGATGATAAGCTCATATGGCAGGAGTCAAATGATGGATTGCTAACTCTTAAAGAGGCTTTTCATTGCCTTACTCCTATCACTCATCCT
Organism: Lupinus angustifolius; assembly: GCF_001865875.1. NCBI lineage: Eukaryota > Viridiplantae > Streptophyta > Magnoliopsida > Fabales > Fabaceae > Lupinus > Lupinus angustifolius. The sequence continues at coordinate 13,358 of NW_017719363.1, forward strand.
CTAAACTGGTGCAAAGCAATATGGTCTATTGCAATTCCTCATTTTAAATCTTTCACAACTTAGAGATTGGTTAAAGAGAAACTGCCAACTGATGAGAACATTTAAAAAAGAGGTTGCTATTTGGTTTCCAAATGCAATGTTTGCAAGGCTAGTATAGAAAGCTCTCACCATCTATTCATGCTTTGTCCTTTTGCAGTCTCTCTGTGGCACTGGATAGGTAGTCTCTTTTCCATCATCATTGACATAAGCTCATTCTCAACCATTATGCTTGCTTGTAACAAAAGTTTCAGCCCCCAACTAATGAATTTGGTGGCTACTGATATAGTGCATACTATCAATACTATCTGGTTTTGAAGAAACCATGATAGATTTCAAGACATAAGAATCAATTTGCAAAAGACCATGATTAGGATCAAAATAACAATTACTCTATCTGGAAATACATCTACAGCCACGACCAATGCTTCCTTGCACGAGTTTGCAATCCTCAAATCTCTCAATATCAAAATCAACTATAAAACTGCTCCCAAATTCACATAAGTAATGTGGCTTCTTCCAGCTAGTATTACTGTTAAAATCAACTCTAATGGAGCTGCTAGAAGAACCCCTGGTCACTCATGAAGGGGTGTTATTTGCAAGAACTCTAGGTGTGATATTATAGCTTACTTTGCTGATTACTTCGGGGTGTATGATGCCTTATTTGTTGAGCTTAATACATCTATGTTCGCAATTGAGTTTGCTAAAAAAAAATGGTTGGAACAACATTTGTCTTGAGTGTGATTCTTCCTTTGAGGTTGATATCTTGAAAGTCAATGGCATGATCCCTTGGAGGCTTCACAATAGATGGTTGAGATGTTGCAATATAATCTCTTCTATGAACTTCTCTATCTGTCACATTTATAGGGAAGAAAATTCTTGTGCCGATAAACTTGCTAAATTTGGTATTTCTTCTAAGATTTTTTATTTATGGCATGAAATTCCTAGATTTGTGGCAAATGAAGTCTATAGAAACAAGGCAGGCTTGCCTAACTATAGATTCAGTTCGATATATTCTTCCATTTAATCTAATTCTTGGGGTGCTTTGTCACCTTTTGCTTTAAAAAACCTAACAATTAATAACCACATTTAACATGTTCAAAATACAAGTTCTCCTACTAAAACCATACCGAAACAAATTCTATGTAATGCCTAAAGGAATCTAAAAAAAACAAGAAGACTGGTGCAATGTGCCACTATCAAGTTAGAAATAAATTTCTGGTGCACCAAAAGAATTGGTCATGGCCTTCCAATGATGCACTAACATGCTCGTCTGATGCACCAATATGACTCGATCATGGCCTAGACAACACAGTCAAAAATCCTCGGTCAAGCACGTGCATGCCTTGATCACGACCCTCTGTCACAAGCAATCTTGTCTCAGTCATAAAAAGTTTGGGATGACCACGAGCCTCAATGATGATCATTCTTGGGACGGTCATATGGCTATCTGGCACAATCAAATGTGAACCATGGGCCATCTGGCACGGTCAAATGTGCTTGGCCATGGTTACCTGTGGTAAAAAAAAAGTGCATCATGCACAAAAGGCATAAGATAGATTTGGGCCCTTCGCATAAGCCAAGGGTGCTAGGTATATATTTAATTCTCCCCCTCAAGCTATAGAGTGGATGTTAAGCACTCCTATATTTCCCAACATGTAACCAAAAGGCATGGGTTCTAATGGCTATTAAGATATTTGCGACCTGATCAACAGTACAAATAGGTAATAAATGATAGAGTTTATTTAGCAATCAAAACATGGAAAACTCAATTTAAGCCCAAATTAGGATAAAATGGTATTTTCAATCATAGTTATGAGTTTGATATTCGAGGAAGGTATTAGCATTTCGTTAGCTCGTATTAAAATGGTACATTTTCTAATTGCATAGATTAAATATACCCTTAATGTATTAAAATCAAATTGTTTAAAAAAATATTTATTTTTTATTTTTCTGTCTGACAAAATTTAATCTTTCTCCTACGTATCCCTAAATGGTTTAGGGAATCAAGAATGTGTAGTTTTTTGGTTTAATAAAAAACTTGAGTGATATTGATTGATAGAAAATTTGGTCGAATTGTATTTATCTCTCTTTAGAATGGTGAAACAATAGAAACTAATGTACACACCGTGTACCATCTTAAAGAGATTTGAAAAGTATTAAAAATCTTGTCCCCTAAAAAAGGGCGAAGCAGCGGAAACTAATGTCTGCACCGCATCCCATCTTAAAGATGTTTCGAAAGTATTAAAAATCATGTCACCTTCAAGAGGGTGAATGATCATAAACTAATGACCGCACTGTATATCATCTTAAAGATATTTGAAAAGTATTAAAAATCATCTTTAAGAAAGATAAAGCAGCAAAAACTAATGTCTGCACCGAATCTCATTCTAAAGATGAGAGTTTTTAATTAAATTTATTTATATATATTTTATGCAATATCCATCATAAATTACATTTTTCTAGTAGTCTAACGCATTCAAAATGAAAATCACAAGAATTCCTTGGCTACATCCCATGCACTTCAATGCATCATATAAAAAATAGTTGTAGTCTTATTTGGTTCATACATCTAAAATAAATAAAATGCATGGTCATATACATGTCATCTATTTTTAAGTAGTGTATGTTCAAAGGTAGCATTACTTGTATTTTATCTGTCATTTTGAATTATAAGTTGCATTTCAGTCATATGCATATCATGGATCAATAAAAACCATGCTTATCACACATCAATATAAGTCATTGTTTCCAATTGCTAGGGGCACTCACCAGTTAAGGGTTGGTATTGAGATCTCTATTGTCAAACTCGAATGAAAGCAAACGTAGTTTAAGGTGAAGAAATTCAAGAAGATAGAGAGAATCACAGTTGGTGGTCGAGACTGCATTGGCTAAAACTGTTGGGCCTGCACTGTCTCCTATCCCAATTGAACCAAGGATCACTTTGAATATTTCTCCTTATTTGAAGACCCTAACAAAGTCAACTATCTCTTACACTATGTTTCTATTTTTCATAAATAAAGATTTATTTTCTAATACATATTTATTTAACGAGTATATATAATGTATTGATCATGTAAATTTATCATCTCACACTACATTCAACAAATAACACTTGTCCAAAAAACACAACATAAAATAACCCAAATAACAAAAATTCATGTATTAATATGAGATATTTGATTCAAAAATAAAATGGAGGATGATGCAAAGATAAAATCCAAAATGATGTATGTCTTCATGCAAATTTTTCTTTTCTAATGACACAAAGATTCTTTGTAATTCTCAAACACTAAGAAGATTTCTTTAGTCACCCCTTTGAGCCTATACAGATAATTTGTGAATAAACCGCAATATGTTAATAGTGCAGGGAGAGTATCTTTTCAACTACACAAAATTTAGGTAAAATTAAATGAGTTAATAGTTTCTTCCTAATTTTCAACTTTTGTGCTTTAGACAAGACAATTCTGAATTTCTCTCTTTATTGTCCTTGTTCTGGGTCATTTCCATTCTCTGCCTCCACTTCCTCACTTCAAAGTGGAGGTATGAGTTGAAGATCATTGGCTACAATTGGGTTGCGGAAGTTCGGGGAGCAGGATTACAACATGACATTCCCTTGAATTCCCCAAGCTTTCTTCTGTGTCACTCAAAATATCTGTAGAGTTTCCCACTCTTGGACTCTCCTTGCCAGAGCTTTGTGAATATGGCCTAGGACAACAATGCCATATTCTTGTGAGTGATTGATGATGGGGTTAGAAGGTTCAATATTTCCAGATTGATCACCATTTCTTTTTTATTACCACCACGTATCTTAGTGGGAATCTCAATGCCTTGGGTTCCTTCTTTCATATTTGTTCTCCATTTCCTTGCTAAATGTCCTATACTATGTTAACTAAGGCAGAATTCTAGAAGATTTTATACGAAATCAATACAAAAACACAAATCCCTCTCTTAGTCTCTTTCCACCAAAATTTGATTTCGAAGCTCCTTCTTGTTTGTTAAACCATCCAGAGCAATGAGAGTTCCAATACCTCTTGATGTGGAGAATGGAATTTTTCAGATCCAATACTCTAGGGAAAGCCAATTATTCTAACCGAATTGAGAGTTGGTTTGTTTTTGCATGTTTGGTTTTTTTATCAGCAATGAATTTTATTAAATAAAAAGAAATTAGGTGAACAAGTGGAACTCCTATACACAAAAACTTTAGATGTTAAAAAATGAAGACAATTGGATGGATGCAAGATCCACTCCACAAAAGAGAAGGAAAAATAATGAAGACGAGCATTGAGAGTATTCCATGAGTGTAGAAAAATTAGCTCCAACACTTCATCTAGGTGGAACGGCAAGTTCTCGAATATAATTTTGTTCCTAGTATACCCAAGAGATCAAATAGTTGCAAACCAAATGGATAACCACATTTGTTTATTCTTGCTCTCCATCCAAGTCATGTTAGCATGAATAAAAAAGTTGGTCTTAACATCAGTATGAATGATTGAGTTAAGACCAAATCGAGAATAAAGATTTTGCCAAACATTGTAGGATTTTGAACAAGAGATAAACAAGTGAGTTGTTGATTCCTCTAACTCCCCACAAAGGACACAAAGTGAAGAGTCATTAGGTCCTATGGTTCCTCTTTGCAAAAGATTCATTTTTCACACTAGGCATTTCATCTTTGGTTGAACATTACATGCCCATACCTTCTTGAAAAAAACATTTTCCACATATCTATCCTTCTTTTGAAGCACCTGGTATGCATTTCGAACTGAATATTTTCCAGCTTTGTCATGAATCCAGATCCATCTATCATCCACACTTTGTTTTAGTAGTGAATATTCAAGAGATTTAAATAGAACTTCATATTCCATTGTCTCCCAAAGAAAAAAACTCCTTCTCTATTTGACTTCACAAGACCAAACATCGTTTCTCCTAGGGGTGTAAGCGGTTCCGGTTTAAACCGCGAAACCGATGGAACCGAACCAAACCAAACCGCAAAATGTGGTTCGGTTTGGTTTCGCGGTTCGGTTCGGTTATTTTTTTAAGGAACCGTTTATGTTCGATTCGGTTTATGGTTTTAGAAATTTAGGAACCGTTAGAACCGAACCGAACCGCATATTAAAGAAATATATACTAGGGATTAAGAAATAATATTTTATTATTGTTTAAATTCTTCAACCAATTTTCTAGCTTAAATTACCACTTTTTGGGTGAATTGAAGTGTTACATATGTTACTAAATTGTTATTAAGTTAGTATTATATATGCTATTAGTTACTAAATTGTTTCCTAATGTCTTATGATTTGGAACATATTTTCCAACTTTTGTGACATTGAGTTTGAAACCAACATATATCATATATTGTTATACATGTATTGTTACATGTGTTACTAATTATAAAATATAAGGTTATAAATGTAATTATTATATATTTTACTAATTGATATATATGCTACTAATCATGAAGTGTATTGTTATATATGATTCATAATTTTTTATAATAATAGTAGTAATGTTTATCCTTTTATGATAAACAATATCTCTTGTAATACATTTTGAATTTTAAATTGATAAAATATTTTTTTTATAAAAATTAAATGTAAAAACCGTGGAACCGAACCGAACCATTGAAGAGCGGTTCGGTTCGGTTCTTATAGTTAAAGTTGCGATTAATTGAGCGGAACCGAACCATATGTTTTTGATCGATTCGGTCACTAAAATGCACCATAAAATGCACCATTCCCCCATGGAACTACAATTGCATCTTTATCCAAAGTCACATGAAACAATCTTAAGAAAGCGAATTGGAGAGCAACCCCCTATCCATAAACCATAGCAGAATTTAGTATCATTTGCAGAACCTACTCTCCGACGAATTCCCTCAGTAAACCACTCATGACCGACTCTTTCCATATTGTTGCTAAGGTTGCCTATATTATCCATCAAGATGAAACCTTATGAAAACTCTCATACTCCAAATCTCCTCCACTTCTAAAATCCCCACCCCATATCCACACGACTACACTTTTACCCATAAAGATTCTCTCTCATTTAGCAATTTTCATCTCTATTTACCTAACAGGGCTAAATTAAACAGAAACATGTTTTTATTCCCTAAACCCCCTTCCTCTTTAGGCCTAGAAACCTTCTTCCAACTCACCTAATAAATGTCTCTTCTCTCTTCCCCCTCCCCCAAAGAAACCTTCTTTGAATTCTATCAATATCATTAATCACATTCATAGGAGCTTTAAGAAAAGATAAAAAGTAAATGGGTGAGGAGCAAAGTATCGATTTAAGGAGAGTTACCCGAGCACTAAAGGAGAGAAGTTTGTGATGCCAGAGAGAGTTTATTTTTTAATGCATCAATGACAGGAGACCAAGTGGAGATCCTTTTGGGGTTTGTGCCAATGGGAATACCCAAAAACTTAAAAGGAATGGAGCCAATAACACAACTTAAGATTTCAACCGCCTTCAAAACAAAATCATGGTTGGACTTAATTCCAATGAACATGCTTTTGTGGAACTTTATTTTCAAACCATAAGCTAATTCAAAGCATTTCTAGATGCTATTAAGGACCATGACATTATGATCAAAATTCTTCCCAATGAGTAAAGTGTCATCTGCATATTGAAGATGTGATATCACCACATCATCTTTTCCAATCTTATATCCTTGGTAGATATTATTTGCCACAACCTCCCTCATGATACCACTAAGACCTTCAGCAACAATGTGAAAAAGTAATGATGCTACCAGATCTCCTTGCCTTGAGCCTCTTGTCATCTGGAACTCATTGGTTAGGCTACCATTGACCAGGATAGAAACTCATGTAGAGTGTAAAAATTTTTTAATCCAATTCCTCCATTTGAGACAAAAATCCATTTTATCCATCATGTAAAGAAGGAAGCTCCAATTAACTAAGTCGTAAGCCTTTTCAAAATCCACTTTGAATTTAAAGCAATCACCTTTTTTTCTTCTTTTTTTCTTGATCAATTACCTCGTTGGCAACTACCACTCTGTTCAGGATGGATCTACCTTTGATAAAGGCATATTAACAATAAGAGATAACCAAGTGGATAACCTTTTTAAGTCTGGCAGCTAAAAGCTTATTGATGATCTTATATATGCATCCAATAAGGGATATTGGTCTATATTCTCCAAGGCCCTGCATACAATTTTTTTAGGAATCAGAACAGTAAAAGAAGCATTGCACCGTCTTGGAAGATTACAAAATTAATAGAAGTCCTCCACCGTGAATAGAATATCATCTTTCAAGCAATCCCATGAATTCTTTATAAAGGAAAAATTATACTATTCCGTTCCAAGACTCTTATCACCCTCACAACACCAAATTGCATCCTTAATCTCCTTTTCCTTAAACTTTGCGATTAAGAAACCATTTTCCACTTCAGAGATTCTGTTGAAGTCAATGTCATCTACAGTGGACCGATTCCAATGACTCTCAGCAAACTTTGTCTCAAAGAATGATCTAATATGATCTTTGACACTTGTGGGACCTTCAATCCCTTCCTCATCAATTGTCAATCATGAAACTTTGTTAAATCTCCAACTCTTATTAATAGATGAATGAAATAATTAGAGTTAGAATCAACTACATGAATCCATTTCTGTCTATATTTTTGCATGAGAAGACTATATTTTTGTTTTGAAAGACGCCAAAGTTCAGTTGTGGCTGATCTTCTTGTGTTAACTTCATCCTCGTAAATGATACCAATAGTGCCTTTAGCATCCACAAAGTTAATAATGTCTACCTGTTCATCAATTCTCCTATGCAACATACTGAAATGATCTTTATTCCAACTCTTTAAAATACCCTTAAGTTTCTTGAGTTTTTCTTTTAGCACAAATGAATCCCGACCACTAATCTCAAATTTCTTCCACTCTTTTGCAACAAAATTTCCAAATGTCAGATCAGAGAACCAACAATTATTTATTCGAAACGGAACAGGTTCTAGGAAGGCCTAGTTGAAAAACCTAGTGTATAAAATAATTCATACAATTAATAAGGATATCATCTTTGTATAAGCGTATAAGGTGCTAATATCTTCCCTGATCCGCACTGACTCATAAATCTAGAATTGTAATTTAAAGACCAATCAATGCATTCTGAAATTTAGCATTAAAATTGATTTTTCTATCTTTTAACTTTAAATACATAATGGTGATTCATTTTCTTTAATGCTCTTGTTCCATGCTTAATTATTTAAAAAGAAATGGTAAAAAAATAATCATGTGAACATGGCAAATGTGTTTGGGCTTTCAGTTGTGATGTAGTGATAATGATATGATAATGATAGGATTTGAATTTTAATACTATACAACAAAGATGAAATACTTTTATAAAAAAATTGATGAGTTTAGCGGAATGTGCCTTAGGTAAATCAATCCTCAATATAGTATTTTTTTAGCTTGTATTGTGGTTTGGCTATGGGTTTTCAAAAAAATGTTATAAGACTAAAAAATATGTGTTTCCCATTCTCACATTCCTCCTTTCTTTTGTCCTTTAAGTCAAATAGAGGTTATGGTGTATGAATGATGTGAAAAAGTGTACTCATTACTTAATAATTAAATGTCAAGAAAAATGTTGAAAAACTACCCTCCAAAACCATTTAACATGCTAGGTAATTTAGTAATATTCTCCTTTTATAATACCTAAGCTCGAATTGTGTGATTAAGGATATTTTATAAGTATTTGTGAATTACAAAGAATTCTTATGTCATCATAAAAATATGTCTGAATATCTATAGTATTTTGGATCTTAAATTTGCATCACCCTCTATATTTTTTAATTGTTGAATCAAATAGTTCATGTTAATGTATGCATTAATTTTATTTGGGTTATTTTTGTGTGAGTGATGTATTTTTTTTCTTTTTGAATGCATATATGCATGATTGAATAAATAAGTGTATAAATGTTTAAATGATGTATGAATGGGTGGAGTACATGATAACATAAAATACATGTCCCTTTAGGGTAATGAGCCTTATCTTGGGGTGGTTTTGCCATCGTTACGAATATGAGATACCATGATGGGGTGACAACAATCATATAGTTCATGCTAATCTAGGATAAATATGGATTGCCCGAAGTTCTTACTATGATGAAAACTGCGATTAGGATGATGAATCCTACATAGGACGTGTCTTAAGTATGCTAATCGATTATTTTTATGGCATAGGAATATCAAAGTGCAATGAGATTTCGCATCGCTCAAACTAATTGGATGATCTATTTATTTAAGAATAAAAAACCCAATACACAAGGATAAATAAAAATGCTGAAAGATGAAAATGATAGTGTGCTTCTCGTGTCCCACATGAGGCACACTCTACAAGGTTTTTTAGAATATCTAAATTTTAGAGTCCTAGGGTAGAGTACTAAGTTTTATATACTGGATTACTTATAAGGTTATATACTTCTATGAGGTCCCTAGACTATATCCCTTTAAAAGAAGGGAAACCTCAAGGTTTAGACTTGAGTGATCCATCTTTCCAACATTAGAGATAACACAAGGTTATGATCGGCATAGCGAGTGACCATCCTACCCTAGAATACTTATAATATATGAGATATAAGACATATGTTTGTGTAAAATTGGAGTGTACCGTGTTCTTTATGTATTGAAGCATACAAACTTCTTTAAAATAAAACTAACCCACAAAAGTTATAAAACATATATGGATAAATATATAAATTTTAAGTTAATATATATAAAGATGTAATGTTTAAATAAATTAAAAGGAACCAAACAAGTGGAAATGACATTATTGTCCATGTAGTCAGCGGTTTGAGAATTGACTATCTTAAAAACTCTCTACAATGGAGTCGTCAGTTATTGTGACTTGATTTTTGGTGAACATTGATTACACGACTTAAGATAATAGAAAAAGGAAATTCACCTTTTCCAAATGATATGGACTCTTCATTACTTTCTTTATAGATAAAACATAGACAACTCTCTTTTACCAATTTCAGAATGCATTATTCATTAAACTAAAGTTCTAAACTCAGTAATCGATTACAAATCGGGAAAAGTATTAGCATTTAATCTCCCTTATCAAAACGATATATTCACCAATTGTATTGTTTGTTTAGTTCTTCTAATTATTATTCATTTGTAAAGGATATTGTTGGAACTTGTTTTATTGGAGGTTATTAGTGGGGACTTTTGAGTATGAAATCGAAAAACCTCACAAGTCACATATTGGAAGATTATTATTTTTAAAAACAACTCACATGTCCTACATAGAATAGATGGGGGACTTGAAAAAATCTCATGCTACAAATAGAAGTCTCGTCCCTTCATATTTTCTTCTCTCAAGTTGAGTACTCTCTTACTCGACTTCAGCTTTCTCCCTCATAATTACTTATGACGCATTTTTGGCATATTTCTCTCTTTCTTTCTGTGGTACTAGAGTTAGCACAAGTAGCCAAATTGTGGGAATTTCAAAAACTGATACTAATAGTGAGATTGTGGGAAACTAGAATTGGCATGGGTAGCCATACTGTGGTAATTTAGAAAATTAGTACTAATAGCCATATTATGATGGGTGTATTCGTGATCGGTTCTTACAGTGTAGTAAGAATTTGAAAACAAAGAACTATGATGTTTTATCATGTGGACGGCATGGTTGATGGTCTGCTTGCACATCTTGGGCATTGTCTCAAAATGTCTTAAAGAGAACGACCTGGTCGTGACTCAGCCAGTAAGTATTCTTTCATGACATTTAGAATTGTTACAAACTATGGTAACAATAATTTTAAGATGTTTCGTACTGTAGTGATATTCGTAGAGAATATTACTAGGTCAAACAACTTTAACCTTAATAAATCATTTCAGTTTGATGAGTCTAATTTCATACGGTGAAAAATAAGATGGAATTATTTCTCACCAAAAGAAAAATTGCTCACGTTCTAAATAATTGCCTTAGTGATGCCAAAAAAAGCTGAAAAGGAGGATAAGGATAAATTGATTATTGATATAACTCTCTAGAATGAAAATGAATACCAATGTAAAAAATTTCATTCTAAATGGGTTGTCTAATAGTATCTATGATTACTATAGCCCATACAAGTCTGCCAAAATAATTTGTTATGCACTTGAGAAAAATATGATACTAAGGAAGTTGGGATTAAACTCACAAGTAGAGTCTATTAAAATGTATTCATTGGATATGGTGTAAACATCACGACGTATAGGTTTTATGAACATAATGCAAAAGTGATCATTGAGTCTAATGATGTTGACTTTAATGAAAATAAATTCCCTTTTAAATTGAGAAATAGTAGGGGCACATCAACTAGTCACATACCTATGATTAGAGATAATGATAAAAATAAAGGGTTAGAAATAGAACCTAGAAGAAGTAAGAGAGCAAAAAATGTTAAAGAAAATGAACCTGATTATATGGTTTATATATTAGAAGAGGACCCATCCAATCTCTAAGAACCTTTAACTTCTTTGGATGTTGATTTGTGGCAAGAGGTATATAGATGATAAGATAGATTCTCTAGATTCTAATAAGACCTGACATTTAGCTGACTTGCCTCTTGGTTGCAAACCTATTAGTTGTAAGTGGTTATTGAAAAAGAAATTGAAACCTGATGACACAGTGGATAAAATGTAAGTCTCACCTTGTAGCCAAGGGTTTTATGCAAAGGAAGAATGTAGATTTATTTGACACATTTTTACCTATGACTAGAAAAAGAAACTGAAACATGATTTATTAGTACATCAAATGGATATTAAGACCGCTTTTTTAAATGTTGATTTGGAAGAAGAAATATATATGGAACAACCTAAATGTTTTGTAATCCATAGGCAAGAAAATAAGGTTTGCAAGTTAGATAAGTCGCTATATTTTCTTAAGCAAGCAACTAAATAATGACATGAAATGTTTGACAATTTAATTTTCTCGAATGCATTTAAGGTGAATGAAAATGACAAATGCATTTATTACAAATCAGAAAAATGACATTTGTATTATCACATGTCTATATATATGGACGACCTACTCATATTTGATTCCAACATTCATGTTGTGAATAATGTGAAATCATTATTGTGTAATAACTTTGATATCGAAGACCTTGGACAGGCAATCCTTGGTATAAATATTAATAGGTCAAATGAAGAAATTTCTTTGGATCAATCTCACTATGTGGAGAAGATATTAAACAAATATAAATACTTTGACTGTAAACCTGTTAGCACACCATATGATCCAAGTATAAAACGTTTTAGGAACACATGTGAAGGTTGAAGACAAACTGAGTATGTTAGCATCATTAGCAGTCTTCGGTATGTCATTGATTGCGCTAGACCCAATATTGCATATGTTGTGGGATTATTATGCAGGTTTGTCATTAAACAAAGTATGGAGCATGGTCATGCTATAGAAATGGTAATGAGGTACCTTAAGAAAACAATAAACCTTGGATTACATTACCAATGGTTTCCATATGTCCTAGAAGGATTTAGCGATGCTGATTAGTATAACAACCCGATTCTTTTGTAAATAAAAAAATATTTTTATATTATTTCTTACTCAACAACTATTTATTCCTATGAATTTATTCCTTCATAGATTTATTTATTGTGGATATTTTTAATAATTACGAGTTTCTAATTAAATCAATGACCCAAAGGACATGAGAATATATTTTTAAAACTTCAACAATTCAAGTTCACTCTCTATGATTATGTAAACAAAAGATAAATTATTTTCAAGAGTCGATTGTCCTTATTTCATGACAAAGTATTGTTATTCACTTACCAATACTTTTGTCATTCTAAAGCAACATACACAAAAAGGTATCCACGATACACAAAAACATAACACCTAAAGTAACCCATTTACCAGTCTTCCAAAATATAAGTATCAAACATATCATTCCAATCACACACCAACATTATATTCCTATGCTAACAGGAACCTGATCCTCTACCATCTTTTGGGGAGAAGTGTTGCTTGTTATCTGTATGATCATAACATATACCAGTACACAATATACAAAAACATAGAGAGATTAAGTTATCCTTTTAAGGCACAATATGTGAAATTATATGGAAAATAAGTATCATAACATGATATAAATAATATATCACAACATGGACAATCATAACTCAACATAAGCGATCATAACACAACATAAGCGACATGATACAACATAAACGATTATAACACAATACAAACAATCATATTACAAAATAAACATATAACATTTCCCAAACATAGAACTTAATCTCATGAATGTGGCACATAAACTATGCAATGTATGACCAACTAGTTTAATATCAAATGCAATGAATGTGAATCCATATTCAACCTTTCACTTTTCAACTCAACTCCCATTATTTTTTAACTCAACTCATTTTGGAAAGAAATCGGGAGTACAAGACATCGTATATGATATAATACAGTAATCAAGTACACCTATCAGACCAGGTGACTCTCATACCAGGAGCTCTATCACGATCCAGATAACTCAAAGGGGTGTCAGAAATCACTTGGTTAAGCAAGGCTATCCTCATCTACAGGGGATCATCCTGGACCATCACTAGATTACCCTATCCAAGCAACCCTCAAGGTTTTCATGATGAATCACCATCATTAACCACCCCTATTCATTTTCCAAGATATTACTATCTGGAGTCTTTCCATTCTGCCACAAACCTTTCTCCAATGCTATGATGAATGTATGTCAAACACATTCTATTATGTATTGTAACTATATTTCCATTATATTTTTATGTATGTACGTAAGTGTATGTAACATCAATAGCAATCATTTCATTTCATTTCAACTACATCAACTACAAATCAAGATAATTATAATTAATTATAAAATTATACCCAAACACAACATTCACACTATTAACAAACATACACTTAGGATATCACAAGATTCACAGAATCTATCACACCATTAACCAATATGAGTTTACTAACTCTAAATATTCTCAATATTGATTATTATACAAAAACAAATATATTACAAGCTTGCATCCGAATTTGAGGTCATCGGACCATGCTATGACATAAAGACCAAGACCACAAGGGCCAAGAATAAATTCTCTCTCACCTTGAGTATTATGGTTAGATACTTGAGCTCCGCGTAAGCTTAATTTTGTTCCTCCAACACTAGAACCAATTCCTAATGACATTAACATCATCATAGCATACCTAGTATTAATTAATAGAAGTACTCAAACATGAAAACCTTATAAAAACTTGGCCAGTAGCTACACCCAAGCAATAGTTATCTTGATAACCCATTTTTGTACATACACTCATGTAACGTTGTAATTTAATCCACATGGATATGTAAAATTATATATA
>NW_017719364.1:0-6248 GCF_001865875.1 Lupinus angustifolius
GAAACTAAACAGAATGGGGAAAAACTAACCCTAATCAACATAAATTTACTATAATCATGTGAAATTTTAGCTATAAATGATAGATTAAAATACAATGGTCACCATATGTTATATTGTTGATGCTAATGTAAACAAGCATCCTAAAAAAATGGAGAAGAAAAAAAAAATACCAACAAAAAGGAACTCACCTTTTTGGTACACCTTCACTCAATAAAAGGTAGAGAGAAATAGAGAAAGAAAGAGAGTGAGAGAAAGGGAAAGAAAAACAAAGAGGAAGAAGAGAATGACTCACTACTATCTTCTTCTCCTCCCCAAAGGTTACGTTCTGCTTGTGCAAATAAAGGGAAAATGAATTTTTTTTATTTTTATTTTCATATCAATTGAAATAGCCAAATAGGATTATGATATGAGAATATTAATAAAATAGTACTATATTTTATTTTTAATCAATTAATAAAGACATTTCTTATTATTATTCAAACAATTTATATCAGTCATAAGGCCATTTGGATTGATAAACTAATAACAAATCCTATAATTTAAAAGAATCAATCTAACTATGATACTAATCCTAAATATATTATATCATACTCATATTTAAAATCTCTTACGAATGTTCTAAAAACATTTGAATAGATTTAAAAAAAACATTACACTTGAGTACAATATTTTAAATACATATATTCTCAATTATGTACTAAAAATCAATTTAATACACTAAGTAAATTCATAATTCACATTAGGAAATATATAGGTGTGATAATCCTCCCCGCCAAACATAAATTTCGTCCCGAAATTTAAGTCTTACCTTGCTCAAATAGATAAGGGTAGTCACTTCTCATGTTACTTTCTAGCTCCCACGTAGCATCTATGTCATCTATTTGACTCCAAATCACTTTTACTAGAGTAATCTCTTTCCCACGCAACTGCTTCACACTACGATCAGCTATCCTCACAGGTAGTGTCTTGAAAGTAAGATTATCTTTCAATTGTATCACATCTGGTTCAATCACATGCGAACGATCAGGAATGTACTTCCAAAGTTATGATACATGGATTACATCGTAAAGATTTGAAAGAATTGGAGGTAATTCAATCTGATACGCGACAGGACTAATCTTCTTAAGTATTTAGTAAGGACCAATGAATCTAGGGGTAAGATTTCGAGATTTTAGGATCCTACCAATTCTAGTAGTCGGGACTACTCTCATGAAAACATGATCACCTTCATTAAAGTCAAGGGGCTTCCTCCTTTTGTCAAAATAGCTCTTCTGCCTCCTTTGAGCAATCTTCATGTTTTCCCTTATCATCGTGACCTTCTTTGTAGTTTGTTGTACCACCTTGGGTCCCAACACTAAATGGTCACCTGTTTCAAACCAACACAAAGGAGTTCTACACTTCCTTCCATACAAAGCTTCAAAGGGTGTCATTCCAATGCAGGAGTGATAACTATTATTGTAAGTAAATTCAATCAAAGGCAAAAATTGATCCCAACTTCCAGGTCGTTCTAGCACACAAGCTCTAAGAAGATCTTCCAACGATTGAATTGTCCTTTCTGATTGTCCATCAGTTTGGGGATGATAGGTCGAACTCAACTTTAACTTTGTACCCAAAGTCGCTTGCAAACTATTCCAGAAGTTTGATGTGAAACGTGGATCTCTATCAGATATGATACTTGATGGAACACTGTGTAGTTTAACAATCTCCTTTATGTATAAGTGAGCCAACTTATCCAAAGGATACCTGATGTTGACTGGAATAAAATGAGCAGACTTAGACAATCTATCAATTATAACCCAAAAAGAATCATAGCCCGCCCGAGTTCTAGGAAAACTTGTGACAAAATCCATGGATATGTTATCCCACTTGCAAATTAGAACATCTAGGGGTTGTAATTCTCCACCTGGTCTTTGATGCTCAATCTTTGCTTTCTGGCACACTAAACAAGAAAACACATACTCAGCCACTTCTCTCTTCATGGTCGACCACCAAAACATCTTCTCCAAGTCTTGATACATCTTGGTAGCTCTAGGATGAATGCTCATCTTGCTTTTATGGGCTTCATCCAAAATCAGTATTCGTAGTTCTGGATCTTGAGGTACACAAATTTGATCCTTGAACCTTAAGATCCCATCTCTTCCTTCTTGAAACTCTGTCTCCTTCCCTTCTGTGGACAAAGCCTTTTTGCCTTGAAGTATCTGGTCGGATGCCTGAAGCTCTCGTATATTATTCAAGAAGTCATTGGTGATTGTAAGCATACCCAAGGTCATACCCTTTGGATTCATTGGAATCGCTAGGTTCAAGTCTCTAAGCTCTTCGATTAGCTTCAACTCTTTCACCATAAGTGCAAACATGTGTAGACACTTTCTACTTAAAGCATCAGCCACCACGTTCGCTTTTCTAGGGTGATATTGAAGTCCAAAGTCGTAATCCTTGAGAAACTCCATCCATCTCCTTTGTCTCATATTCAGCTCCTTATGATTGAAAAGGTACTTCAAACTTTTATGATAAATGAAAACCTCAAATCTCACACCATACAAGTGATGTCTCCAAATCTTGAGAGCAAAAACCACGGCTGCTAATTCGAGATCATGGGTAGGATAGTTCTGCTCGTGGGGCTTCAACTGCCTTGATGCATAAGACACGACCTTCTTATCCTGCATTAACACACAACCTAAACGTTGCTTGGATACATCAAAATACATATTAAAATTAATGTTGGGGCTTGGAAGAGTCAACATCAGTGATGAAGTCAACCTCTTCTTCAATTCTTGGAAATTGCCCCCACACTTCACAGTCCAAACAAATGGTTTCCCATTCCTAGTCAATTGGATCAAAGGCAGCGCCAACCTTGAGAATCCTTCTATGAATTTCCTATAGTAACCAGTTAATCCAAGATAACTCATAATCTTTGTCACACTAGTTGGAGTAGCCCATTCCATTATTGCTTCTACTTTTGCAGGATCCACTGCAATTCCTTCATTGGAGATCACATACCCGAGGAAATTCACTTTCTCAAGCCAAAATTCACACTTAGACAATTTAGCGTATAATTTGTTATCCTTCAAAGTGTTCAAAACAATCCTAAGGTGTGTTGCATGTTCTTCTTTGTCCTTGGAGTATATAAGGATATCATCTATGAAAACCACTACAAATGAATCTAAAAAGTGATAAAATATTCTATTCATGTAATCCATAAACACCGCAAGAGCATTTGTTACACCAAATGACATCACAAGGTACTCAAAATGTCTGTAATGCGTTCTGAAAGCTGTCTTTGGAACATCTTCCGACCTGACACGAATTTGATAATAACCCGATCTAAGGTCGATCTTAGAGAATATTGAAGCTACTCTAAGATGATCCATTAAATCATGAATCTTGGGCAGAGGGTACTTGTTCTTTATTGTCACTTTATTCAACTGCCGATAATCTGTGCATAACCTCATGCTACGATCCTTTTTCTTTACAAATAGAACAGGAGCACCCCAAGGGAATACACTTGGTCGGATAAATTATTTCTTCAATAAATCTTCCAACTGTGACTTCAATTATTCTAACTCCTTATGAGCCATTCTATATGGAGCTATTGAAATAGGCTCAGCTCCAGGAGCTAAATCAATAGTGAACTTAACCTCTCGTACTAGCGGCAATCCAAGTATGTCATATGGGAAAACTTCTGGAAATTCAAAAACTACTAGCACTTGAATGATTTTTGATCAACCTCTACTTTCAAAGAAGACAAGAGTATATATGCAAGAGCTCCTTCATTCAAAGAGATCTTCATCTGATTGGCAGTCATAAACTTCAATCTATCTTGATCCAAGACGGAGCAGTCTCGAGTTTAAAAGACTATGGTTTTGTCAAAGCAATTTAAGAGAACATGGTTTGTAGACAACCAGCCCATTCCCAAAATTACATCCAAATCAGACAAGGACAAGCAAATCAAGTCAATCAAAAATGTCATGTCCTTGATGACAACAGGACAATTCATACATAACATAGATGCTACTACAGGTGCATCGTTAGAGTAGAGACAATCAAATCGAATGGTAAAGAATCAATGGGTAATCTCAATTGCTTCACACGGTTGATAGATATAAATGAATGGGTTGCACCTGAATCATACAACACAATTAAAGGAACTTCATTAACAAAGAACGTACCCTGGATCAAATCTTCTAAGCGAGTAACCTTAGTCCCACTCATGGTAAAAACTTGACCTTTCTTCCTAGATCTAGAAGAAATCATGGAGTTCATCTCTTGTTTCAGCTTGGGGCAATCCCTTTTGAAATGTCCTGGGTCCCGGTAGTGGTAGCATCCACTACCTATTCTTGGGCACATCGATCCATGGTGATAGTGGTGACACGTGTTACACTGAGGGGCTCTATTTTGTTGTTGGTACTGATTTCCAAAAGCCTACTGAGAGTTTTGGGGCCTAAAAGTAGACCTTGTGTGTCGATATGGTAGGCGGTAAGGCTTGCGGTTGATGTGCTGCATTTTTGCTTTTCCCCGATTTTGCATAATATTCCGTTGGGGACCATAACTCTTTGGGGGAACTGCACTCCTCACTGCATCTTGTTCGACCTTGGAATCATCTTCATAAATGCGACACTTATTCACAAAGGTTGGGAAATCACAAATCTCCTAGTGGCCAAACACCTTTTTCAATTCCGGCTTGAGACCGCTCTCAAATTTTACACATTTAGAGCGTTCATCCAGGTTCTGATTATAGTACGGGGAGAATTTGGCAAGCTCCTCAAATTTTGTTGCATACTCTCCTACAGACATGCTTCCTTGCTCCAATTAGAGGAATTCAATTTCCTTCTTTCTCCTTACATCATCGGGAAAATATTTTTTAAGAACTTCTCCTTGAAAAGCACCCAGGTAGGAAGTCATTGTTCTGCTTCTAATTGTTTTCTAACATATTCCCACCAATTTTATGCTTCTTCCTTCAACATGTATGTGGCAAAGGTCACCATCTGTGCATCAGTACATGTCATTGCTCTAAATATCCTCTCCAATTCTTGGATCCACTTATTAGCATCATCAGGAGCATATCCTCCGATGAAGGAAGGAGTATTGCGTCTACAAAATTCATCAAGCCCTCGGTAAGCAGCTGGAACTTGATTCTGATTCTGATACATGGCTTGGAGGATAGCCATTTGTGCCAAAATAGTAGCATTGTTGGCCATGCTATTCCTGTGCACACACATACATTAGCAATAATGCATTTAATATAAAATAACAATACCAAAGGAACCAACAAAACCATTACAAACAATCACACCAATTAGAGTCACACAATAGAAGTATGTAAGGCCATAACCTAAGCCTGTTAGGATAAACCTCGCTCTGATACCACTAAATGTAACAACCCTATTCTTTTGTAAATAAAAAAAATATTTTTATATTATTTCTTACTCAACAACTATTTATGCCTATGAATTTCTTCCTTCATAGATTTTATTTATTGTGGATATGTTTAATAATTATGAGTTTCTAATTAAAACAATGACCCAAAGGACATGACAATATATTTTTAAAACTTCAACAATTGAAGTTCACCCTCTATGATTATGTGAACAAAAGATAAATTATTTCCAAGAATGGATTTTCCTTATTTCATGATCAAGTGTTGCCATTCACTTACCAAGACTTTTGTCATTCTAAAGCAACATAATAAAAGCACATGTCATAACATTCATCAAAAAGTCATGACTGAAAGTCATAGATAACATGTTTTACCTAAAACAACTATATAATAACTATGATCCAAAGGAATTTATAGAAAATGCAATTCGTAGTTAGTTTTAGTTGCATCTATAGAAATAATTTATAGTATCTCCAAGTAAATTAAAACTTGTGTTCCTATCAAGGTATCAGAAGTTAATTTCATCCTTACAATAAGGTACCCACGATACACAAAAACATAATAAAAAACATAACACTTAAAGTAACCCATTTACCAGTCTTCCAAAATATAAGTATCCAACATGTCATTCCAATCACACACCAACATTATATTCCTATGCTAATAGGAACCTGATCCTCTACCATCTCTGGGGGAGTGTTGGATCATAAAAGAAGAAGGGAAAAGAAGTAAAATGAAGAAGATGATAAGATGAAGTGAATGAATACAATTGAGGTACATTCTATTTCTGGAAAATTCAGTTAGTTAAGTTGGGTATACATATCTATTTATAGCAAGTCTCTCAACTAACAAAACTACGCTTTTGAATTACATT
>NW_017719365.1:0-88032 GCF_001865875.1 Lupinus angustifolius
TGATTCAAAACAAAATTCAAAACAACACATAATGAAGGTTCCAGCCCTCACACATCACTTAGACTACAGATTCCTATCATCTTCCTTAAGCATTTGAACCTTTCTATCTTCAAGGCCTTAGTCATGATGTCTGCCAATTGCACCTCTATTTTGCAGTGAGATAGCTTGATTCTTTCTTCAGCCACTTGTTGTCTAATGTAGTGGTATTTGTCTCTATATGTTTGCTTCTGCCATGGGAAACCGGATTTCGTGCTAGATCAATGGTTGACTTGCTATCTATCATTAGCTCAACTTCATTGCTTTCTGTCGTGCCAATTTCCATCAACATAGATGATAACCAAGAAGCTTGGCAGGCTGCTGAACAGGCAGGTATGTACTCTGCCTCACAGGTTGATAGTGCAACTACCTTTTGTTTCTTGGAGCACCAGAAGATTGGAGCCCCTGCTATGATGAAAACATATCCCACAGTGCTCTTTCTGTCCAATATGTCCCCACACCAATCCGAGTCAGAGTAGGCCATGAGATGTGGTCTCATTCTTTCATCTTCATGAGGAAACACAATGCCAAAGTCCATTGTTCCTTTCAGATATCTTAGGACTCTCTTGGCTGCAAGCATATGAGATTGTTTTGGATTGCTCATGAATCTGCTGGTTACTCCTATACTGAATGAAATTTCTGGTCTAGTATGACAAATGTATCTCAGACTTCCTACAATTTTCCTGAAAACAGTTGCATCAGCAGCCTCTTCCTCTTCACACTTTCCTAGCCTTTGGTTCATTTCCGCTGGAGTTTCTGATGGATTGCAGTTTATCATTTTAAATTTGTTGAGGATCTCTAACATGTACTTCTTTTGGTGCATGAATACACCTTTGTTTGTGTATTGAAATTCCAGACCAATGAAATATGCTAGTTTTCCTAGGTCTGTCATTTCGAATTCCCCTTTTAGGCTTCCTTTTAGTTCTTTAATTCCTTTAGAACAGCTTCCTGTTATGAGCAAATCATCAACATATAGGCAAATGAGTAGGATATCCTTGTTCTGGTTTGTAGTTTTGGTGTACACCCCATATTCTACTTCACACTTCAGAAAACTAGAGTTGGATAGGAACTTGTCAATCCTTTTGTTCCATGCTCTAGGTGCCTGCTTCAAACCATAGAGTGCCTTGTTGAGTCTGAGTACTTTGTGTTCATTTCCTTTGTTGATAAAGCTAGGTGGTTGAGTGACATACACCAATTCCTCTAGAGGGCCATTGAGGAAAGCTGATTTTACATCTAGTTGTCATAGATTCCAGTTTCTCCAACTAGCTAGTGCAACAATGAGTCTCACTGTCTCTAGCCTAGCTACTGGTGCAACCACTTCAGAGTAATCAAGCCCTTTCTTCTGCATAACCCCTTTGGCTACAAGCCTAGCTTTGTATTTGGCTATGGAGCCATCAGGTTTTAGTTTGATCTTGAAGATCCACTTCACTGATATAGGCTTCTTTTTATCTGGCAGTTCTACTAGTTCCCATGTGTTGTTCTTTTCGATGGACTTGATTTCTTCTAACATGGCTGCTCTCCAAGTGTTACTAGATGCTGCTTCTTCAAAACTTATTGATTCTGTATCAGCAAACAATGTCATATGTTGTACTAAGTCACCCTCTTGGTTCACATCATCATCAAGATTCAATACATAGTCTGATAGCCAGGTTGGTGGATTTCTTGTCCTTGTTGATCTGTGTCTTTCTTGTTGAGGTGATGTAGTTGTGTCTGCTCTGCCCTCATACACCATTGATTCATCATATCTATTTGTACTTTAGCCAGAGGTGTTTGGTTCTCCTGCAGTCCAGTCCTTTCCATGAGTTTGGCTCATCAAAGAAGACATCCCTGCTGAATGTTATATGTTTTGTGTCAAGGTTGTATAGTTTGTATGACCTTGTTGAATTGTAGCCCAATAGAATCATAGCCTCAGCCATATTGGCAAGCTTTCTTCTCCTCTGGTCTGGTACATGTCTATAGCACAAGGATCCAAAGATTCTGAGATGTTTCACAGATGGTTTGATAGCTGACCATGCTTCTTCAGGGACTTGGTTATCAAGCTTCTTAGTTGGGCACCTATTCAGTATGTATGCTACAGTAGCAGCTGCTTCTCCCCAATATTCATGAGAGAGTTCCTTACCTCTTAGCATACTTCTAACCATGTTTAAGATGGTTCTGTTTCTTCTCTCTGTTATTCCATTGTGTTGTGGTGTATAGGGGGCAGTCACCTCATGCACAATTCCTTGCTCTTTGTAGAAATCTTCAAACTCCTTTGAGGTATACTCACCTCCTCCATCAGTCCTTAATACCTTGATGGATTTCTCTGATTGTTTCTCTACTAGTACCTTGAATTCTTTGAATATTGAGAATGTATCACTCTTGGACTTTATCAAATATAGCCAAAGCTTTCTGCTTAACTCATCAACAAAAGTTACAAAATACCTGCTTCCTCCTAGGGAAGGTGTGTCAAGAGGACCACACACATCAGAGTATATGACATGTAGGAGGTCATTTGCTCTGGCAGGTGTGTGTGCACTGAATGATGATCTGGATTGTTTGCTTATTTGGCAGCTATCACACACTTTGTTAGGGACTTGAATTAGTGGTAGTCCTTTGACCATTTCTTTTGTTCTTAGTAGATTCAGGTCTCTGAAGTTCAGATGTCCTAGCCTTAGGTGCCATAGCCAAGATTCTTCTACTAATGATGTAGCTACTAGGCATTGAGTCTCAATGGTTCTTAGGCTAACTTGGAAGGTTTTGTTCTATGCAAGAGGTACCTTCAATACTCTCTTCCTAGATGCATCAAATATTTCTAAGACTCCATGATGCATTTGGACAGAGAATCCCTTTTCTACCAATTGTCCCAAGCTGAGTAGGTTACTTTTCATGCTTGGTACATAGAGCACATCTAATATCATTACATTCTTCCCATCATTTCTACAAATTAGGACATGACTAGTTCCTTCTGCCTGAATTAGTCTACTGTCTGCAAATCTTACATTGCCTTTCGTGTTCTCATCAAAGTTCACCAACCAATTTCTGTTTCTAGTCATGTGGTTTGAGCATCCTGAGTCTATGTACCACTTGTCATTGCTTTTTGATTCATCATTGGTGGTCATCATCAGTAATACTGGTTCATCATCCAGACTTTCAGTGCTTTCCTTCTTGGCCAAGTATGCCTCATTGTGATGCCTTCCTCGACCTTCTCCATGACTTGAAGTTGTTTGGCATTCACTACTGAAGTGCCCAATTTTATTACAGTTGAAGCACTTCAACTTCCTCCTATCAACCCTTTTCTTGTTGCTTTGTCATCTCTGATATTCACCCCTTTTTGTTGCCTGCTCTGCTTGATCAGACTCAGCCCTTTCTTGATCTGAGGTTTGAGAGAATCTGTGATTGCCTCTTCTTTGTTCTCTACCTCTGCCTCTGCCTCTTTGTCCATTCTTGCTACCATATCCTCCTCTTCTTGAGGTGTATGCTTGCAATGCTTTTTCTGCAGGTTTCTCCAAGGATCTTTCAATAAGTCTTTGTTCATGAGTCTCTAAGGAGCCTTGGAGGTCTACAATTTTCAGTTCCTCTAAGTTCTTGGACTCCTCAATTGCAACAACTATATGGTCGAATCTGGGGCTTAGTGTCCTTAAGATCTTCTCCACTATGGCCTGGTCTGTCATCTTCTCACCACTAGCTTTCATAGCATTGGTGTGGCTAATAATTCGGTTAAAGAATTGTGCAATTTTCTCACTAGATTCCATTTGCTTCAACTCATATTGCCTTCTCATGGTTTGCAATCTTACTTTCTTCAATTGTTCTGCACATTCGTTGCTCTTCTCTAAAATATCCCAAGATTCCTTTGTTGTTCTTGCCTAAGATATCTTTTCAAAGTGTTCTTCATCAACACACTGATGTAGCAAGAACATGGCTTTGCAATCTTTCTTCTTGCTTTCCTTGTACATATTTCTTTGTGCCTCTGTTGATGAATTTGTTATTGTTGGGAAGCCATTTTCTACAATCTCGTTCACTTCCTGAAATCCCATGATTGCTGCCATTTGTATTCGCCATCTGTTCCAGTTCTTCCCGTCGAGGATGGGAAGGTTTGCAGGGAAGCCAGTTTGTCCCATTGAGCTTTTGTGCAGCAAATGTGAGTTTTAGAGTGGAGAGTAGGAATGAATCAGAGAGTTAGAGAGAATGAGTGAATGAAGTTTATTGTTGTATGGCTCTTGATACCAGTTTGTTGGATCATAAAAGAAGAAGGGAAAAGAAGTAAAATGAAGAAGATGATAAGATGAAGTGAATGAATACAATTGAGGTACATTCTATTTCTGGAAAATTCAGTTAGTTAAGTTGGGTATACATATCTATTTATAGCAAGTCTCTCAACTAATAAAACTACCATTTTGAATTACATTCAAACAGGGAGAAGTGTGGCTTGTGATCTGTATGATCATAACATATACCAGTACATAATATACAAAAACAAAGAGAGAGTAAGTTATCCTTTTAAGACACAATATGTGGAATTATATGGAAATTAAGTATCATAACATCATATAAATAATATATCACAACATGGACGATCATAACTCAACATAAGCGATCATAACACAACATAAGTGACATGACACAACATAAACGATTATAACACAATACAAACAATCATGTTATAAAATAAACATAAAACATTTCCCAAACATAGAACTCAATCTTATGGATATGGTGCATAAACTATGCAACGTATCACCAACTAGTTCAATATCAAATGCAATGCATGTGGATCCATATTCAACCTTTCACTTTTCAACTCAACTCCCATTATTTTTCAACTCAACTCCTTTTGGAAAGCAATTAGGAGTACAAGACATTCTGTACGATATAATACAATAATCAAGTACATCTATCAGACCAGATGACTCTCATACCAGGAGCTCTCTCACCGATCCAGATAACTCAAAGGGGACGTCAGAAATCACTTGGTTAAGCAAGGCTATCCTCATCTACAAGGGATGACCATCAGTGGACTACCCTATCCAAGGAACCTTCAAGGTTTTCATGATGAATCACCATTATTAACCACCCCTATTCATTTCCCAAGATATTACTATGTTGAATCTTTCTATTCTACCACAAACCTTCCTCCAATGCTATGATGAATGTATGACAAACACATTCTATTATGTACGGTAACTACATTTCTATTATATTTTTATGTAGGTATGTAAGTGTATGTAACATCAACAACATTCATTTAATTTCAACTACATCAACTACAAATCAAGATAATTATAATTAATTATAAAATTATACTCAACCACAACATTCACACTATTAACAAACATATACGTAGGATATCACAACATTCACATAATCTATCACACCATTAACCAATATGAGTTTACTAACTATAATGTTCTCAATGTTGATTATTATACAAAAACAAATATAATACACGCTTGCATCCGACTTTGAGGTCATCGGAACATGCTATGACATAAAGACCAAGACCACAAGGGCCAAGAATAGTCTCTCTCACCTTGAGTATTATGGTTAGATACTTGAGCTCCACGGAAGCTTACTTGTATTCCTCCAACACTAGAACCAATTCCTAATGACATTAACATCATCATAGCATACCCAGTACTAATTAATAGAAGTACACAAACATAAAAACCATATAAAAACTTGGTCAGTAGCTACACACCCAAACAAGAGTTATCTTGATAACCCATTTTTGCACATACACTCGTGTAACATTGCAATTTAATCCACATGGATATGTAAAATTATGTATATATATATATATATATATATAATATAATATTACTTATACCAAAATAATATAATATATAATAATATAATCAAATGGATAGATCTGTTAGGCTTAATAGGTCTTTTAGATGGCGTAAAGTATCATCTGTTAAGTGCAATTAGCTATAAATGATAGATTAAAATACAATGGTCACCAAATGTTATATAGTTGTTGCTAATGTAAACATGCATCCTAAAAAATGGAGAAGAAAACAAAAATATCAACAAAAAGGAACTCACCTTTTTGCTATACTTTCACTCAATAGAAGGTAGAGAGAAATAGAGAAAGAAAGAGAGTGAGAGAAAGGGAAAGAAAAACAAAGAGGAAGAAAAGAATGACTCACCACTATCTTCTTCTCCTCCCCAAAGGTTACGTTCTACTTGTGCAAAGAAAGGGAAAATGAATTTTTTCTTATTTTTATTTTCATATCAATTGAAATAACCAAATAGGATTATGATATGAGAATATTAATAAAATAGTACTATATTTTATTTTTAATCAATTAATAAAGACATTCCTTATTATTATTATTCAAATAATTTATATTATTGATAAGGCCATTTGGATTGATAAACTAATAACAAATCTTATAATTTAAAAGAATCAATCTAACTATGATACTAATCCTTAATATATTATATCATACTCATATTCAAAATCTCCTACGAATGTTCTAAAAACATTTGAATTTGATTTTTTTTTAAATTACACTTGAGTATAATATTTTAAATACACATATATTCTCAATTATGTACTAAAAATTAATTTAATACACTAAGTAAATTCATAATTCACATTAGGAAAATATAGTTGTTATAATTGAAACACTCTTTCAGATGATTCAAAAGCAACCAGTGGCTATATATTTAACATAGTTGGTGGGGGTTGTTTCTTGGAAGTCAAAGAAATAGGCTATTTTGGCTCAATCCACTATGGAAGTTGAGATGATAGCACTAACAAGAGCTACTGAAGAATCAAGTTGACTGAGAAGCTTGATTGTAGAGATTCGTGTATGGGAACTGATATCAGTTGTGTTGATCCATTATGATAGTACCACGACTATTGCAAAGATTAAGAATCGTTTTTTATAATGATAAGAGATGAAAAGTACGCCGTAAGCACAACACTATTAGAGAATTACTCTCTATAGGAGTGTTAGATTGATTATGTACGCATTTAGAATAACTTAGAAGATTCTTTAACGAAAGAATTAACTAGAGAAAATGTTCGTAATATTTCTAAGAGTATGGGAGTATTACCCTTAGAATGAAGATAACTCATGATGGTAACTCGACCTAACTGACTAGAGATCCAAGAAGTAGGTTCAATGGTAATAACAAGTTGTGAAGTGATATGAGAATGAACATCCAATGGTAATACCTTTTTTCCTCAAGTTTCGGTAGTATACGAATTTGGGTCCTTATTTTTATCATTGGGTTTCCATGTTTCAACAGTAAACGAACTTGGGTCATTGGTTTCACCCTTTTCCCAAAGTTTCGGCAATACACTAACATGCATCCTTGGCTTCACACTTTCCCCAAGTTTATGCAGTAAACCAACCTACATCCTTGGCTTCTCTTTTTACCCAAGTTTCAGTACTACACCCAACTATGTTCTTGCTTCACACACACATTATACAATATCAAACAATCTCAAAGACTCAAATCTTCAAACGGCAAGACATTGTCAGGTAAGTCATTTGATCTTCAATAAAATTAGCATTCATTTTTTTACTAATTACTTATTGTTAGAGCACCCCGACCTTGGTTTGTTTGTTATTCAATAAGCAACAAGTAAAAATGGGCAATTGTGAACATAAAATTTTGTTCAGCCCAAAGTACTCTTACAAAAAATGACAAACAAAATAATATAAACATTTTTGGATTTTTCTATCAAAAAATGACATTTTTTAAGTGTTCCAAGATAAAAATGGTTTATATTTAGTTTTGTAATTTATGAATTTTCTTAAATTCGAATTTCAAAATTTAATCTTCATATTAACAAAAATTAAAGTTTTGAATATAAATTAACAGCAAAAATCAGAATCTCCTTAACTTTTCTTGAAAGTTAAAAGGAGATTTGATTTGATTTTCAAACTTGTGTCAAAATTCAGTTTTAAATAGGCATATGGCACATGAGATGAAGCAACCACTATAACCCAAAAAAAACTTCTATTACTACCCTCCATTTTTTCTTTCCTAACAAGTCACAATCACCCAAAGAATCTCAAACATCCAAAATTTATCATCTATTCCCAAAAATCTGCAATCAAATGATACCCAAATCATCTAACATCAAATCCTCCATCTAGAAATATCATCCACAACAATTCCAAAATTTTCCATACACAGTCATCCAAAAGAGATAACCAACAAATCCAAAAAATTATCATCCTCCATCCAACAAAAAAAAGGTAATTAGAAAATCAAATCCCCAACATCCAAAAGTAACAAAAACACCAAAGTATACATACCTAATTCAACATTGCACGTGGAATCTCTTCTTCTGTATATATCAGAGTTGGTTTTTATGCCTTAAATATTGATACATTTGTATAAGACACATTGACCATCTTGGAGGTGTGAGTTAGTAAGTTTGAACTGACTGTGATAATTTCTCTTCTTCAAAAACTTAAGTCATTCATTACCTTTCTTTCCAAAGTATGACTTTCATCTCCTCTCTATATTCCATTATTGATATCATTATTCACTACAAAAAAGATCTAGTTCGCCATGGTTAAAACAGTGGCTATTGAGCTGAAATACAATAGCAAAATATATTAGCCACAGTTTAGGTATTAGTAGTTATTAATGGTGTTGCAAAATATTAGTTTTGGTTTATTTGTAGCATAGTTACACAATTTTAAAATGGGGTAACATTAACTTAACCATGATTTATTTTATTCTGCCACACTTGCAATTGTGGCTAATGTGTTATGCATAATTGATTTGCCATAGTTTAATTGTGGCTAATTTATTATACATAATTGATTTGCCACAGTTTAACTGTGGCTAATTTATTATACATAATTGACTTGACGCAGTTTAACTATGGCTAATTTTTCATACAAATTTCTCTCCGGATCCTGATGCACTGATTGTCGAACTACCTTTATATTTAATATAATGGTTTCTAAATGAAATTAAATATTTGCTAACTAATAATAATACTAATAAAAGTACTATATCATTAGCAAAAGGAAATCTTTACAATTATGAAATTTTTAACATTCATAACTCCTAATAATAAATCAAATTAAAAAATATTAAAGTAACATAAATTCATGACTTTCTATGAAAACCCACCCTAATGAGTAAAGTGGAAAAGAGCAAATAGAAAAGCTTCATATCACAACCCAAGGAAATAAAGATAAAACTAACACAATAACACTCCCACATAGTGAATATCCTTATTATATGTCAAATGACTATCCATCTATCACATATTATTATGGAGACTATGATGGACACAATGACTGAAATACTTATAACCAAGGTATGAACCTTGAAGGAGATTATTATGGTTTACCCATATGGAGCATAATCCACTGCCATTTCCGCCAGGTGCCTTTTTCCTCTCTTCTTTATTCATTTTTTTTATTTCAACATTTTTTTTTAATTCTTTATATAATGATATCAGTCAGTTATACTACCTCTGTTATTTATCGAAGCGGAAAGAAGATAAGTGACCACTGTCGAGTCTTCGTTTATTAATTCTCTTCCCACCAATTTAGATAATTTCAATTTTTTTAATTAAAACAAACCAACACATCTTTATAAATAGAACTATGTAGCCTTGATTTTCTATTACTTACAAGGATATGTAGGATTAAGATCTCATGTTGTCAGATACAACAAAAAATAAAAAAATATTTTGTTCTATTAATTATTATTTTTAATTAACTGTACAATAAATTACATGGAATCAGTGAGGGTATCATCTTAGTCTTGAAGAACAGGATGCTAATACCTTCTCTAACTCATAACTGACTCCCTAATTCCTAACTCTGATTGAAAAGATAATTTTATCCTAAATTAGGCATTACTTGAGTTTTCCAAGTTTTAACTACAAAAGACGTGGTGGCGACTCCGAAAGAGGTCGTGTAGCCGAAAATCGGGGCGTAACTAATTAAAAGGCATATCATCACATAAGGTATAATATATTTACATGAGTGGCAAAGAGATGGATATGGATGAATTTGGAATTGGATCCTAATGAATGCATGGATAGAAAGTTATCCACCAAACTATATGAATTTATTTAAATCATTTGAAATTATTCAATTTATTTATATTTATACTTAATGAATGAATTCTAATTCATCAAACCAATCTATGAATTCATTTTAATTGATTGGATAGATGAATATTCAAACCACTTGATTATTTTAATTGGAATTAAAAACACTTATGAAGAAAATCATTCTTTTGAAACTCACAGTTTCAATAAGCATTTTGAAAATCACTTTCAAAAAATCATACTTTAAAAATATCAGTTTTAAAAATCATTTTGTTTGACAAATTCATTTTTATTTTTTTTAAGAAACACTTTTAAAAAACTGATTTTTTTAAATTAAAAAATTATTTTTTTTGAAATATATACGACAAACATGTTATATTTAAGGTTCTACTTGTAAATTTTGTAACAGATATCATATATATATTAAGAGCAAACTTTTAATATTAAACACATTCACATGTCTTATAACTGATCTCAATTTAATAAATAATCAAAGTGAGAGTAGGGAGTAGTGTTGTTAAAATTGTACCGCTTATCAAACCAGTCAGGGTAATGGTATAGTGGTACAGTGGTTCAACCAGTGGTTCAGTAATTAAACCGTATGTCGGTTAAACTGGACATACCTACTTATATTTATATATATAAACCTATAACAAAAATTTCAAATAGGTAGATACTCAAAATTATAATCCATATTCATAATCTACTCAAAATTCACATAAAGAAACAACTTTAAGTCTTTAACAAATTCAAAGTCTAAATTACAAAACATATATCATTCCAAAAGTATCAGTTAACAACCGCAAAATATAAATAAACGACACAAGTTCATAACTCACTCTACAAAACAAATAAATGTGGAGTTTTAACATTTAACACCCAAGAGTCAAATTTGTTTCATATCGATATTATATTTTGCACCAAATCTTATATTCAGACAATACTCCAAGATTACACACAAATGTCATTGAGATTACACACGAATGTTAGGAACAAAAATATG
The DNA here is from genome assembly GCF_001865875.1 of Lupinus angustifolius. Classification (NCBI taxonomy): domain Eukaryota; kingdom Viridiplantae; phylum Streptophyta; class Magnoliopsida; order Fabales; family Fabaceae; genus Lupinus; species Lupinus angustifolius. Next base: position 11,061 of record NW_017719365.1, read on the forward strand.
TAATGTAAGTATGCCTTGGAAGCATGTGCCTTTAAGTGTTGAAGAAGAGTTGGAAAGATGGGTCACCTTTTAATGGGTTTGTAAGTTTTTTTTTCAAAAAAAAAAATATGTGTATAAACCGGTCGGTTTAGTGAAATATCGACTGGTTCACCGGTTTTGACCAGTTTTGATCGGTTTTGATACTTGACCGGTTCAACATTTGTACCGCACTGGTTAGGAGACCAGTTCATCGGTTTTCCGGTTGAACTGACTGGTACGGTACGGATTTAACATCTATGGTGGGGAGCACTACAAAAAAGTGAAAGTTGGGATATTGAATGAAATTTGTGAATGTTTATTTTTTAGATGGATTGGATATCCATCATATTAAAATAGATATATTCATAGATATCTATTAGATATAATGGATGAATTCAAATTTATTCATTACAAAAAATCATTGGATTATATATATTTAAATCTATCCGTGGATAAATTCAATTGTTGGATTGGGATAAATTATGGATAACTGTGTTACCTCTATACATTTACCTTTTCACTAAAGAAGATAAATCTTTATACTCATTAATTTTTATTAATCTCTTTACGATTGATATGAAACAACTACCAAATTTAAAAACAAGTTATTAGAGTTTTTAATAATATTACGTTCTTCTTTATACTTTTCAGAAATATAATGTATCTAATTTTAATTAATAAATTGAAGTATAAGAAATGTTTCAAAAGGACATATAATAATGTACAAATATGTGAATAGTAATTTTAATTTCTCCTATATTATTCCTATTTGGCATGATCTTATTTACTAAATGAAAAAAGGGTGTAATATTTTATATTTTCCAAAAAACTATTAAAATATTTTATTTATTAATTTACTTCATTCATCAGCAAGTGTCGTTTTAGAATGTTTATAAAAACCTACTTTTTTTTTTATTTTTAACAAAATAAAATTTCAATTATATCCTTTACCATTTCTTACCCATTAGTATTTTTATTTCTTCATGACAATAAATGTACAATTGATAAATAAGTAATTAACATCGTCTTAAATTTTGAGAAAGGCACTTAAATAAAAACATTTTATCTAGAAAAACAACACTTATAAAAAATGGAGGAAGGAAGTGTTAGATACTACTGACGTTCATCTTTATTTGTCTATTTTTAAGAATTTTTTATTCGTATTTATTTGTCCCATTTAAAAGTTCAATGTTATATTAATTATTATATTTCGTGTATTGTTTAATACTTTATTGATTGATTGAGGTAAGTTGGTTAAAAAAAGTAAGGACCATATACATTTATTATATATACTTCTATATTACTGTAAAATCTAAAATAACCACCCACCATGGTATAATTTGTTGTTCTTCTTATTTTGCCCTCACTATTTTCTAATTTTTACCAAAAAAATCATATATAACTCAATGTTCCTCTCTACCCAATATATGTTTCATATTATTTGGTTAATATTTCTTCTTCTTACATTATAACTATCAGTTTTTAACGTAGAATATGATTGTTCAATTTAAAAAATTGAACACTACATCAATTGAATAAATTTAACTGTAGATTACAAATATTTAACATAAAATATTTTATTTGACATTTATGACATACAAACTACACATTATAAATGATAGGAAAGCTGGTTGCCAGATAGTGCCTTTCAACACGTCAGTGTAAATAAATGCAATTATTATATTTATTACTGAGAAGGTTTTGATCTAATAATATAAGGTTATTTTAGATCATATGATAACAAAACTAGGGGTGTCAATTGGATGAGTTTGGATTTCAATTCTAACGGATGGATAGAAAACTATCCATCAATCCATATAAATCCATTACATCACATTTTTAAATTATTCAATCTATCTATATCCAATGAATTCCAATTCATCCATTCTATCCATGTATCTATTTTAATGGATTGAGTGGATGGATATTCTACCCACTTTTTTTAATTTGAACAAAACAAGTTTAATAAAGCAATTTGAAGAAAAAAATTCTTTTAAAATTTATTATTTAATAAATCATTTTAAAAAAAATTTAACAAGTGTTTTTTTTAAATTATTCTTAAAAAGTGATTTTTTCAAAAACACATTTTAAAAAATAATTTTCTTAACAAACACTTTTAAAATTTGCTTTTTTGATAAGCACTTTTAAAAATGTGAATTTGTGAAGTTTATTTATAAGCACTCTTATTGGCAAGAACCTCTGGTGCAACATAATTGGCAGTAGTGTAAAAGTTCGGTTCGATTTTTGACGCAATTTAGTGACCGAACCTAACACAAAGATACGGTTCGGTTCTACTCGATTAACCACAAATTTTATTTAGGCACCAAACCGAATAGTTCATTAACGGTTCGGTTTTTTAACTTATGTAAAGAAAATTCTTTAAGAAATAGATGAACAAAATTTGCAAGGTATAGAGTCAACTAAATGTATACTAAATACATCAAAATTAAAGTATTTAATACTCTTTCTAGTAAAACAATAATAATTTAATATCTTAACGCACTATAAACTTGAAATTTTAGTCCACAAAATCTTCGACAATGTCCAACAAAATTTAAAAATGACAAACTTGGTACCAATATTTTAGTCCATCAGTAATACTTAATACTCCACATCATTAGTAATGTCCTCAAGTTCTTCCTTTATTTTCTTTTAGTTCCTTAATTTTTTTATTGAATTAATTTCATCTCTGAATATTGACAAAATGTATACTATTTTTTTAGTTTTCTTTCTATCTTCTCAATGGATAATAGAGATAGTAGATATTTAGGTTTATTTACTAATTAATTTTTTCTATTTGCGTCTTATTTATAGCCTATATGTATTAATAATTCTAAATTCCTAATCATATTTTATCTCCTAACTTTAAAGCTTAACCATTAAAATATAAAATAAAATTATTTTTTAATATGCGATTCGGTTGTAACGACTCCAAAATTTATAAAACCGTGAACCAAACCAAACTTAAACGATTCTAAATAAAAAAACTGAACCGAACCGCGGAACCGAACCACAGAGCTGAACCAAACTGAACTGTATTTTATGGTTCGGTTCGGTTTCAGGTTTAAACCGGAACCGCTTACACTCCTAATAATTGGGACTTCCATAAGTTATATGCAACAGTCCATCATTCTGAAATATTTCATTTTGTTATTATATTATCACATTAGTCAATAACAAAAAGGATATATTTATAATTTGCATTAAAATGTTGGGGTAAAGCACTAAAGCCGAAATCGTTTATACTTTTTGATAAGCATTTTTTAAAATTACAATTGTAATTTTCAACTTTTGTAAAATGTGTGGAATTTTGCTTAGAAAGGTGAAAGAGATTTTTTATATTACTATTGAATTAATTGGAAATTTTTTTATTTTTATTTTTATTTTTTTGGATGGATTGGGTATCCATCCAAATGGATATAATGAAGGAATTTGAATCCATCCATTATCAACACTATTCATTAAATTATATCCATTTAAATCCATTAGTTCTAACGGATGAATTTGGATTGATTTAATTTGGATGAATTTTAGATTATGAATAATTTTGCCACCCTAAACCAAACTGTCAAATATTTAATTCTTAGGAGCAATACTTGTTGGAGAGCAACTACTTAAGTGTGTATCACTAGTTTGTTAAAAAAGTTGCTAGGTTCAGTTTATTTCCTTTCTTGTTTTCCAAGCAAGCCCAACTACTAATAAAATATGATGCTTGCTCTGGTTTTAAACTGAAATATATCTACATTTAATTATATAATGGATTCCTTTATATTAAATGTTTGATTTTTTTACAATGAATCTTATGTATATAAATACAGTTGATATATTTATTAAGTGTGATTATTTAACAAGATGTTGATCTAGTGATGTAAGGCACAAATGGATCCCTAAATTTACCATTAATATGAAACAACTACCTAATTGAAAAACAAGTTATTAGAGTTTTTAATAATATTACGTTCTTCTTTATACTATTCAGAAATATAATGTATTTATTTTTAATTAATAAATTGAAGTATAAGAAATATTTCAAAAGGATATACAATAAAGTCCAAATATGTGAATAGTAATTTTAAATTCTCCCATATTATTCCTCTTTGGCATGATCTTATCTTCTAAATGAAGAAAGGGTGTAAAATTTTATATTTTCCAAAAAATTATTACATTACTTTACTTCATTCTTCAGTAAGTGTCGTTTTAGAATGTTTTATAAAAAACTATATTTTTTTAAGAATTTTTTCCCCTATTATATCCTTCACCATTTCTTACCCAGTAGTATTTTTATTTTTCATGACAATAAATGTACAATTGATAAATACGTAATTAACATCGTCTAAAATTTTGAGAAACGCGCTTAAATAAAAACATTGTATCTAGAAAAAAAAACACTATAAAAATGGAGGAAGTAAGTGTTATACTACTCACGTTCATATTTATTTGTCTATTTTTAAGAATTTTTTATTCTTATTTATTTGTCCCATTTAAAAGTTGAATGTTATTATTAGTTATTATATTTCGTGTATTGTTTAATACTTTATTGATTGATTGAGGTAAGTTGGTTAAAAAATTAATGACCAGATACAATTATAATGTAAATAAATGCAATTGTTATTTTTATTATTAAAAGGAATTTGGTCTAGTGATATAAGGTCATGTTATATTACTGGACGATTGAAAGGCCAAATATTCAATTTTTGATAGTAATATTTGTTTGGAGGAGCAATTACTTACTCTAAAAAAGATTAGTTTATTACTTGTAGGGTATGAAAAGATAACATTTGTACTACCAAAAATTATAATATTTATTAAGTGTCTGATTTTTTTTGACAATGAATCTTATGTGAATAAATACAATTGATATATTTATTAAGTGTGATTTTTTTGACATGATGTGTTCATCTAGTGGTGTAAGACACAAATAAAACCCTAGATTTATCATAAGCTCAAATACTTAATTCCTGGAAGTGATACTTACTACCAAAAGATAAAATATAATTGGTTATACCATAAAAAATATATGGTAAGTAATATATATTTTCTTTTTATGGTTTACAACGGCATTATTTAACGTAAAAACGCGTAGAAACTGGGCCTTGGCATAATCTGATTAATACTTTCTCACCTTTCTTCAAAAGTGCCAAACTTTGAAGAAAAAGTTAATCCTTTGTCATCATCAATGGTGAAGCAAAACCAATCCATAATGGCTCTTCTCCTTTTGTTTCTTATCCTTGCCATTTCTGCAGGTAAGTGTTCTGAGTTAAACATCAAAATTAAATTTATTGTCTTACGAATTAAAATTGAATCGTAACATATGATTTATGTAAATAATGTGGCAGAAGTTGAAGGGGCAAAAAAGTCATATGGGATGTATAACAATGACAACAACTCCGTAAAACTATTTGTATTTGGGGACTCATATGTTGATACAGGGAATTTCATACACTCAGGAGCTTATAAACCTCCAAGTGGAATGACTTTTCCTGGTTATCCTGCTGGAAGATTCGGAAATGGTCGTATCATTACTGATTATCTTGGTAACTTTCTTTTCTTCTTGTTTGCTCTAATTTTGGATCACTAAAGAACTTTTTAAAAGGAGTTATAACAGAGAAAATAAAGATAAATAATTACTTCCATTGGTATGTATAAATTAGTCAGAATTATCTGACAATAAGGATTGCAAATAACGATGACCAGATTAAATCGATATTTTTTAATGAGGATATAACTGACCAAATTAAATACGATAAATGATGTCTTAGTTGTGTATAAAAATTAATAATAAATTATGTTATTTAATTAGTTCTTGCGAAAAGGATAGTGAATCAAAAGATTTCTTGATACTTGATTTAACACATTTATTATTTGAACGCATGTTCTATCCTCTAAATTATTTCCGTTCCGTTTTATACTTTTACTTTTTTTCTACTTCTCTTCCCCATTCAAAGAACAAAACATGAAAGAAACGTGGGGTAGGTCATCCGATAATTTTGAGAGCACGTTAACATTTTCACTTTTTTTAAGGATAATAACTTGTTTTTTATTTATTTATAAACCAAAGGTGCAAAAGCACCTAAGGATAACTTGTTTGATATTATACTATTCATGTTTTCTTTCAAGATGGAGAAAAGTATATACGAAGTCGGTCATATAAACGATATTAAAATCCCAATAGAATAATGCATACAATTTAAACTTTCCAATAAATATATATAATATTCATTAACTATTATTTTTTTTATTTATATCATTTGGGAGCAAATGGAAGGCACATCTCCCAATCCCAGAAACATATAATAAAATGATAAAGGACGTGATTTTTTGGTATAAAATAAAAAAGACCAGGATTTTATAAATTTAAAAGGAGGGTGTGCTATTACATAACCTTATCTCAATCACATTTATATTATTAACTTGGAATAAATTTATTTAAATTTTAAATCATAAATATGTTAGAATTTGGTTTGGTTTGGACACTTGATATTTCATTTTATTTAATATATCCATTGCGTAATTTTATTAACATCGTGTATATATTAATTATATGTAGCTTCTTTTTTGAACATTGAATCCCCCACACCATTTGTATTGAGAAATTCCTCAAATCTACAAAATGGCGTAAACTTTGCTTATGGGGGCACAGGAATTTTCAAGACTTTGGTTGATGGACCAAACTTGACCATCCAAATTGACTCCTTTGAGCAGCTAATCAAACAAAATGTGTATAGCAAAACTGACTTGGAATCATCAATTGTTCTTGTGAACGCTGGTGCCAATGACTATACAACATTTATACTAAAAGATAGGAACATATTTGTAAGTGACTAATTTACTCTAATTTTGTTCTCTGATTTTTACTAAATTACTAACTAGTTTTCTTTTAAGTAAACTTAGCCAATAACATTTTTGTCTTACTTTATGGTAGGAAATACACAAATTCATGAAATCCCTTGTGGATGAAATGATTGTGAGTCTTATACGTATTCACAATCTCGGGGCAAAAAAAATAGTTGTGTCACTATTACAACCTATTGGGTGTTTGCCTACAATTTCTGTGGCATCCTTATACATTGATTGCATTGACCTTTTCAACTTGGTCTCTAGAGATCACAACAAAATGATACTTGGAAATCTGGAAGATCTAAACAAAGAAATTGGAAAACCAATTTTCAGGACACTAGACCTCTACAACTCTTTCCTCTCTGCCATTCGAACTATTCAAAAAAAGCGTAAAGGTAACTTCTCTATCTGCTTTCATTAATTAGTAATCACTATATTTTTTGGGTAAGTGAGTATCAATTAAATAGGCTCAATTTCAACTATTTACAAGTATTCATTATTCATTATTTTGAACTCACCATGTACACACATACATAATTTTTTTTTTTTTTTACAATTTTATTCAATTTAATCATTTTCACATTTTGATTCTAGCACCAAACACCAAAATGAGGTGTGTGTTTGATGCTTATGTGCACCAAACATTATTCTGAATATAAATGGTATTACTTTGTACCTTCTTTTTCTCATTAATAAAACAAAAGACATAGAAAAATGGTAACAGCGGAAGTTGCAGCTAAGATACAATAATAGAGAGGATATTTCATTACATTATTAAAGGAAAATCTCTTGATGATGAAATATTTTTCTTCATTATATAGAAAATTCAACATTGATAAATCCGCTTGAACCATGTTGTGCACTGGGAAGTGTTGGATATGATTGTGGGAAGGTGGATGAGAAAGGAGAAAAGAAATATACTTTATGTGAGAAGCCTGAGCTTTCATTCTTTTGGGACAATGCTCATCCTTCACAAAATGGTTGGTATTCTGTTTTCATGCAATTGGAATCTTCTCTAGGCCAAATTTTTGGAAAAAACTTGTGATGATTCTGGAATTGTATTATTTAAGCATTCTCAACCTAGTAAAATCTTAGTAACAATAAAGTTGGTTTATTATGTGTGTTATCATGTGGAAAGTTATTTTGTGTTGAGTGAAAAGTTGATGCTTCCATTTTTTTTTCTGAAGTAGTAATTCTACAATAAACTTGTTTAACGATTCATCTAGTTATATAATATCAAACTATGATATTACTTGTTAATAATCTTAAGAACCAATTAAGGTGATCACCAAATGGGATAACATAGAAAATAACATTAAAGTGAGAGAAGTTCTAATACAAATTAATCAAACAATATCAAACATATGTCAATGATGTATGAATATAGTGTCCTATATGATAAAATATTCAAATCTCCAATTAATATATCTTACATACAATATATAAACATATCAACAATCAATCTCCATCAAAATGCTTGAAGGCTGAAATCCTAGTGGAAGAGCATCTGAAATGTACAAGTGTCCTTAACAAAAGGCATATAACAATATCAATTGTTTTCAATTACTTATATAAGAGGTACTTACATGGTAAGCCAGAAATCATCTTTATTGATCATAAAATGCATAAGGGCTAATGTAAACACTCAATTTTATCTGACCTATTACAAAATTCAAAAGATACAAAGATTTCAAAACAACAAAAATTGTAAAGAAAAAACAACATTTTTAAATATCTTAGAACCGATTTTATCTTTAAATCATAATCAAGGTCTATTAATTATATGTAATTTCATTTGAATTTAAATTATAAGTTTAAAATGAATTACAGTTATAGTTTAATAAAACATCGGTTTCAATTTTTATTAGTAAAAATTTTTGCAAATGTATATTCTTATTAACATGAGAGGTTACACCTTCAAAAAAGTAACGTGAGAAAGAAAAACAAGAGATGAGAAACTTATCATAAAAGACAAAAAAAAGGGAAAGAAACTGTGAGAGAGAAGAGGTTAAAGGGGAATAGATTATAAATAGAGAACCACACACATACGTAAGGACAACAATGGCTCCTCTCTACTCATCTCTATCTCACAACCCAATCTCATTTCTCCCACTTCAATACCAACGTCAGAATTAGGTGTACCCCACTTTCCTTTAGTGCTAAAAAACTACACAAACTCATCAACACAGCCCCACCTTCCATTTTTTTCATTCCACCATCATCTTTCTATTCTATATGATATTCTAAAAAGATCCAACTCAAAATTTCAACTTTCTTTTAACCATGTAGATCCTTGGTACTTGGACCTTCACTTCTTGGTGCTCCATTCTTCATTCAACTTGTTGGGAACAAGCGAACAATCAAATAGTAAATGATAATACGGATAAAAGAATAACATAAGAAATTTAATGACGAAGTTCGGCCAATTGTACCTACGTCCTCGATAAAGTTGAGAGACTAACACAACTAACCCCCAACTCTGCCATTTTTCAAACCCTTAATCACATGCTTCCCTCCTCAACAAAACCACTTTCAATAAATGCTTCATCCTCATACCCAATTTCCTTTCTGTCAATTTCCTCTCTCCCACACTTTCACATTACACCCAGCATTGTTATCCCTGTCTACTGTGTTTACACACTAAAGACTTTCACATTACACCATCATTATTTTTTGGATAAGGAAAAATTGTATTAATATGAGCATAAGGATGCTCACCCAATACAAAAGTAAGATCAAATAATGATCTTCTTTGAATTTAGTTTAATACAAACTTTCGGATCCATACACCAATTTGTGAAAGATAAAGAAGAAAGTGTTGGTAACATTGGTGAACCAAATTCACGATTCAGTTTGAATTAAATCAAATAAATGCACATAGCTTGGGGTATTCTCCCTTCATTTTGCATTATTCAAATTGATCAAACCACCGCAAACCATAACAGTCTCCACAGATTAGCACTAATTCCCCTTCCAAGCGAGTCATGAAGATTGAAAAACTCTAGAATTGTAGATGGTACTGTAAAAGGAATATGCATCCAAGAATAAAAACCATTCCAAACACTTGCAACAAAGTCGCAAGAAATAAACAATTGATCAATAGACTCAACATGATTACTGCAACACATGCAAATCATATCGTCGACCCTAAGAATAATATTCCTTTTAAATAGCTCATCATCCGTTGGAAGTCTTTTTCTTAGAAGCTTCCAAACAAAGCAACATATATTTGAGGGAACACAATTAATCCAACACTTTTTTAAAACTTTACCTAAAACAGATTGTTGTTGATTCAACTGAACCAAGTAGGAGGATTTGACCATATAATCACCAGAGCCCTCTAACCCCCACCTCCATCTATCAAAGTCTCCCTTTACAAGAATGGTGATGAATCAAACATACAAATTCCTAGCAAGAGTCTCCTCTCTGATAAACAAGCTTCTCCTCCAAGTAAAATCCCAAAACCACACATCCTCATTCCAATGGACATTGTCTCCCACCCAAGCATTCTGGTTTTGAGCTAGATTGAATAATCTGTGAAAAACCACCTTAAGACTCTGATTGCCCATCCAAACATCGTGTCAAAAGAGAGTTTGAAGACCATTCCCAATTTCCTTCCAAACATTATCAACAAACCAACTGTCTCCTTCCCCATTCGAGGATCCCAACTTCCCCAAATCCTTCCACCATCTTGAAGCAGAATTGTTGCTATGCACAATGTAAACAACACCATATTTTGAGTTAATTACCTTTACCCAAAAAGCCTCACTTTCTTCAAGTCTATGTCATCTCAATTTCCCCAAAAGCTCATCATTGAAATGAAGAAGATCCCTAACACCAAGTCCTCCAAGCTTCTTTAGTTTGAAAACATCAGCCCAAGCCACCCAAGCTACACCTTTACCACCTCTCTTATTCTCCCAATGAAGTTTTTGTTGCAAGCTAACAATTTTAGCTAAGACTTTCTTTGGGGCTTTATAAAGAGAAAGCATATAAATATGGATGTTGGTCAAAACTGAATTCAGTAGGATTAATCTCTCTACAAATGTGATGTGCTTGCGTTTCCAAGAAGCAAGCCTCTTTGATACTACCTCAATCATACACTTCCAAGTAGACAGTTTTCTTGGGTTTTCCCCTACAGGAATGCCCAAGTAAAGAAAGGGAATAGAACCAACCTTACAATACAAAAAGTTTGCCGCTGCTGAAATAGTCGACTCCAACAACTTTATACAAAACAGAGAGCTTTTGTTTGAATTAACCTTCAAACCCAAAGTTAAACTAAAACATCTAAGAATTATCTTCAAGCACCAAATATTTTTATCTGAGAGTTTGCAAAAAATAATAGCATCATCTGCAAACTGAAGATCATACACTTCCACACCACCTCCTCATATTTTGAATCCCTTAAAAGCACCAATGGACCTAGCTTTTCTGACCAACCCAACAAATCCTTCTACTACCATAAGAAATAGGAAATGCGTCATAGGATCCCTTGTCTAATACCTCTAAAAACAGAGAATTGTGCTGTTGGACTTCCATTAACCAAAATAGACATGGAGGTCTAGGAGAGACAAGCGCTGATCCAATTCCTCCATTTGGTTGAGAACCCAAACTAACTAAGCATATAGTCTAGGAAAGTCCAATCCACCGAGTTATATGTCTTCTCAAAATCAACTTTAAACAAGACCCAGCCACCCCCATTCTTCTTTGCCGAATGGAATACCTCATTAATCACCACATCCACATCCAGGATATATCTATCATGTACAAAGGCCGATTGAGAAGGAGAATTTATTGAACTCATAATACCTTTTAGTCTATCTACCAAAATCTTCGCAAAGATTTTATACAAAGAACCAACTAGAGAGATCGGCCTTTAGTCCTAGATTTTGTTCGGATTCTTCGTCTTTGGAATCAAAGCAAAAAAAGAAAAATTCAAACATTTTGGTAACTTACCATTTACATGGAATTCTTGGATAAAAAGAATAAAATCCTCTTTAACCACCTCCTAGAAATGCTGGAAGAACCTGAAGTTAAAACCATCTGGTCCAGCCTCTCATTCATCACCAAATCATATAACTCCTTATTAACTCATTCCATGTGAGCAAAAACATATAATTGACGTTTTGAATCAGAAAAGCTTATAAAACGGTGATGTATATCACCACATGAAGTATTATAGCTTAGTAATGCTTGGATCTTGGCACGTATCTATATATTTGGCATTTATTTTGCCAGTTCAATTATCTATAGTATACATAGTGTAGCGGATGCAAATAACAATTGAGTATTTAACCTCTTGATTGTGTTACATTTGAAAGTTCAAATACCCACCCAGTTCTTCCTTTCTTACATCACAAATTCTAATGGGGTACAAGAACCGGGTGATGTCAAAGTAGGAGGCGATAATCATGTTGCCATTGATCTGATCATGCAACACATAGTGATACCTTCATGGTACCAACGTGAAGGATACTAATGAACAACCATGACATATTTAATTGAAAAGGCTGAAAGGTTTTGACCCCTAAGATGGTCATGATATTCTTTAGTGCACATGGGGTGCCTCTTACTGATGCAGAAGAGGCTGGTGATCCACACAAAGCACACATGGAGGAATATGTGTGGATTTGATCATGAAAGCATCTTGATATTAAGTTGATATTAATGAAACTATAATGAGCTTTTTTTAATAAATAACAGCAGCAATGCAACATACCTTTTAATTTGTATATTTTAGAAGCACGACGTAAACAATAATGAGTAATGTGATTAAACCAATATTACACCCATGTTGTATGTTATTAGTTTTAAAAGAATAATTAATAAAAATTACCATCTTAATATGTAGAGCTTTAAATTAATATTAGATTTGAATAGTCTCCTCTATGAAATATGTCCTCACTTCCTTTCTGCCTAATGCGGAAAGTTGGTCTACAACCAATGTTGTCTTTTTGCTATTAATTCCACTTTTTAAAAATATAATTATTTCTAATCATCTTTTAAATTAAAGTTATGTGATTTGAATAGTCTGGTCTACGACCTGTGTCGTCTCTTCCTTTCTTCAAGAGTGGAAAGATACGATCAGTGCTATCTCTTTGTTATTAATCCCTTTTTTTTTTTTCTAAAAATAGATTATTCCAAGTATATTTTTTAAAATTTAAATATAATTTATGGGATTCGAATAGTCCGGTTTACAACTTGTGTTGTCTCTTCCTTTCCACTCTAAGAGTAGAAAGTCGATATCAGTGTTGTCTCTTTGCTATTAATCCCCTTTCAATCCATTCAAACAACCTCTAAAATTTTAATCAAATCAAACCAATAAATCAAACAATTTTAAATCAGAACTACGTATTTTTAATTTCCCTATTGTACATAGGGATACGAGGAGCAAGATGAACTCTTGTTAGACACAACAATAAAAAAAAAGATATTTTGTTTTAACATTTAGATTTTTAATAAATTTGTTTATGGTATGAAGTCTATGTTACTAGCGAGAGTACCATTTTAATACAGGTGGACAATGTACTAATACCTTTTTTGATCCGTAATCGATTCCCGAGCTCAAAATCATTGTTTAAAGACCATATTATCGTAATTGTACATAATATTGAGTTTTCTATATTTTAATTGCAAAAAACATAGTGATGACTCCAAATCATTTGTAGATGTCAAAATTGAGTTTTCCTCTTACTAAGTCGCAAAGTCGGTCTTCCAACCAGAAATCAGGTCGCGACACATGACATAAAACACATAGTTTGCATGTAGGACTATCTTGACCATACAGATAAATAACTCGGATTCTCACTGAACTATCTTACCTAAGCAATCCCTCAAGGTTTCTTGACAAATCAACGTCATTGTCGCCCATATCCAAATCCACAATGATATTTCTATTAGTGTATCTTTCCATTTTCTCCAACTATAAGAATACAATGCATGCACACTACTAACCGAAGTTAGCCCATTAAGTATTTTAGTCACGGCTTTCTCAATTTTTTTATTTCAGCATATATCACATAAATTAGTCATCTCAGCCCCAATGCATTTTTACTATGTCATGTCCTAGGCACGAACTCAAGACGTTACTTAGTGATCCAAAATAAATGGGAAAAGCCCTGAATATAACTAAATTTCAAGTGAGTGATATTATCCATAGGTTCTCAACAAATCCAATCATTCTAAAAATATCACATGAGTTAGTTGTCTCAGCCCGATGCATTTTTACTCTACCATGTCTTCAGGACAAGCTCAAGAAACAAACTTAATCAAATATGAACGGAAAAACCCCAAAATCACTACAATTTAAGTGTATGATTAGCCATAGGCTCTCAACCAACTTCATTATCTATTCTTAATGACCAAGAAAAATTAAGGACATCTATCTTTTATCAAACATAATCTTTTAGAAGCTTTTATCTCCAATTACATATAAATTCAATAATATATTTTCTTCTTTTCAGAAAATACTAACTCTCACTCATCTCCAATTTTTATTCCTCTTACATTAGTCACTAACTTTCCTAATCCTACAAATTAATTTATAGTTCATTATCACACTTAGGGATGACAATGGGGTGGAATGGATAATGTTTTCATGTACCTATATCCATAATATTTACAGGTATCCGTGTTGATAGCAGGTATGCATGGATACCTAACGTGTTTTTAAGTTCAAATGTGTATTTATATATTTTCTAATAATCAATATATATATAAAATAATTATTAGAAGAATAATAAAATTATGTACATATTAAATATATCATTATATTTTAATCACTAAAATTCATTATAAAATAATAATAGAATAGAGAATATATAATTATATTATAATAAAAAAGTATAATATATATATAATATTTAATTAAAATAAATTTATAAATTCTCGGGTACCCATCAGGCGGATATTATAATATTTGTTTCCACCCATAAGCTATTTTTGTGGGTAGCTATAGGATGGATATTTTTGTCATCTATACTCACTTAATATTTATTTTTAGTCCACATACAAAGTTGCTCATACCCTTCATAACCATCTTATGACTTGTTCAAGTCCATTCAAACCCAAATCCAAATCCATGTTTTTGCATACAAACACAACCATCAACAACAAAATAACTACAATTGAGATATTTCCAAATTAAAATCATGTTACAAATAATACTAAATACATAATAACAACTAGCTATAAATAAACATAATAAACAATTAGGCATATAAAATAATTATCAATTTATCACAAATACTCGCATGTGTTCAAGTATAATTAAACCTTTCATGGTGATATAATATCATAAGTGAGTACCTTGCGTTATGGTAGACAAAAACAAATTCATAAATATATATTTCCGACAAATCAAACAAATAGGGCTTTGTACACATCATCATGATAAAGGTTAAGGACTATTACATGGAAAACAAGTTTCCATTAGAGTTCCTAATTTATCAGACTCTCCAACTTTAGAGGGCATCAGAGATAAGAACTTCAATGAAATATTCTAAGACCATATTAGACTTCTCCCCCACCTTAGCCATTTTATCTGATAACTGTAACTTTTCTACACCATTATGAACTCACCACTGGTGTTCACTTGACTCTAGCGTTGTCACTTCATCAAACAAAGACCAACTAAAATCACTTTGAAATGACCTAAAATACTTTAACATATCACATGAAGAGACATTAAACAAGGTTACACTTTTCTGAAAACCAATTTGTTGGGGATGTTTAAAATATGTTGTTATATAAAGTCCCACATTGCTTAGCATTATAATAGAATATCAATATTATATATTGGACTCAGATCCCTTGTTATTATATGCACCATATATAAGCACTAGATAAAAGCACCAAATAGAAACACCTCATGGGCAGTTGAGCTCATGGGTGTGTTAGGGTTTGTAATCATTATTCTCTAATGATATCTTGATAGCTGCTCAGCGCTCATGGGAACGTAGGCACAATTGGCTGAACTCCATTACCAAATTCTCTTGTTTATGCTCTTCTACTTATTCTATGCCTTTTAGTTGATTGCTTGTGGCCAACACTATGCAACGATCGCTTCCACTACACCAACAATTGGTATCAGAGCCAATTGGTATATGGCTATTAGCCCATATGCTATATTATGGCAAAGGATGATGATGAAATTTTTGGCTAGACAAGGCACGTCAAAGGTACTGAACGAGGATAAATTAGGCGAGTTGAAAGAGAAGAAAACATGGCGGAACTATGATGGGGCGATATATGATGATCCAAAACCTGAGAAGTTCATGTACTGAATTAGGTTCAAGGTGGAGATAGGGACTCAGGTGTTGAGTTTGGCCTTGAGACATGTCTTGATAATATCTCTCTAGATGTTGAGAGAATGATCTCATTTGAGATGAGAAGTGAAATATCATAATGGCATGTCTAGGACATCATAGGGAAGGATATTAATTGTTAGCAGATTCACAAAAGCGCAATAGCATTGTCTGACTTTGATGTAGGGTGTAACATGGGCATTGACTTTGATGCATGGTGTAACACATACATTGGTAGAGATGCGGCATTTTATTTCAACAATTTGTGTTGTTTATATGGACTCCACATGGAGCAACAATGTGCTGATTGTTAGTCTTGTTGGAATGATTTATAATATTTCAAGGATTGGTGGATCCCATTCCTTAAAAAGAGGGTAAATCAAGGATTGGTGGATCCCATTCCTAAAAAAAAGGATAATGAAAGTGCAAAGTGTCAAGATAGCACTTAGCTTGCCTATATTTTGATGAAGACAAAGGAATTAGTGAAAGCTTAAAGATAACTCAACAAATCAACATGCCAAAGATTCAAGAGCTTCATGTCTAAACTAGAGTTTTAGATATGTGTCTTAGTTATTGAGTCTAGGTTAGGTAAACCTAGATGCAAATCTCACAAGTTCTAAAAACTATCATATCATTTACATGAGACATGTCATCTAGCTTATTATATGGTCATGCATTAATCATACATATTATTTGTGCATCTTAGGCATAACATAATGGTAAAACATGTATAGTTGATAAGCATAACATATTGGTTGCTTACCATTTAATATCTTAACTGAAACTGAAAATATGGCAGTTAATCGATTACGTAAGGCTTTAATCGATTAACGTGAAAACAATTTTAATCATTTTCAACAGATAACCGAATTCAGTTATTCTAAACAACATGTTAATGGATTAACATGACACTTAATCAATTAACTGGGCATAAAACAACTTTTCTATATAAACTGTGATTTTACACCATGCTTCATATATTCATTCATTCATTTTTAAAATTGCTAAGTTGCATATTTTCGTGCTCATTGTATGCCATATAGGCAGAGAGAATTGCATGTGAGAATAGTGAGAGATAGTATTATGCTTAGCGATTAAAATGTCATCCATTGCATGTGATGAAATGTGTTCATCATTCTATCTTATCTTGCATGGTTCTTTCAATTCTTTTAGAGATTTATTAGGATAGAAATTACATGTTCTTCATGATTCTGATCTGATACATATTCACAATAATTTGTAAGATTTGTATAGGGTTTATAGCTTGTTCTTACTTGTAATATTTTGAGCTATTTTTTGCTTCACATTACTCTGTTTTTGTTGTGACTTTTGTAACAAGGAAAGTTGTCTTTTGATGTCGTACCACCAACGAGATACAGAGAGTCTTCACCAAGACTTGGAGGTCTTGAGTTTAGAATATACTCTTGGTTGGGGCTGGATTTTAGGAAATGTTTTCCTAGGTGATAAGTGAGGTCAAACCAAGATAGAGGTTATGTGAATTCAAGAAGGTAGCGTTCAAGGTCTTGTAATTGGAAGTGTGTATGTAATATACATTGACTTCAATTTTAGTGAACAAAATCTCCCAAGATCGGAAGGGAAGGACTGGATGTAGTTAGTGGACTGCAAAACGAACCAGTATAAAAACCTTTTTGCATGCTGTTTTTTACCCTTATCTCTTTAATGTGTTAAGTTGTTTTTAATTGCTTATTATAGCTGATAATTTGAATATAGTAACTCTGCGATATAAAGATCATTTGTGTTCAAATATATCTGCTATATCATTTCTGTATAATCTTTAAGTGGTTGTATAATTGAGCCATTCAACAACTGTCTGTTAAGTGCAATTTAATCGATTAAGGCAATCCTTTAATCGATTAAATGGGTGATTTTCTAGAATAGGGCTTTAGTGAGAATAACGGTAAGTGGAAAACGCGACACCTATTCTACCCCCTCCCCCTTCTAGGTGTATTATGTCACTGATACCTAACAAGTGGTATCGGAGCTAGTACGTTGTGCTAGCTTAACCGTATACGTGTGATCCTTAAAGGATAATAAATGGGTTCCACCAACCCCTTTGACGGTGATGGCGCATCCATTAACCGCCCTTTCGTACTCACTGGCGAAGGATATGCCTACCAGAAAGTTCGCACGAAAATATTTATAGAGGCCATCAACTCAGATATTTGTGAACTCGTAGTCAACGGGCCCTTCATTCCACAACATTTAGTGGACGATCAACCGAAAGATAAACTGAAAAGTCTATGGATCGATGATGAATGCAAAAAGGTTCAATACAACCTGCATGCTAAAAACATCTTCACATCGACCCTATCATATGATGAGTTTTTTCGGGTTTCGTAGTGCCAAAATGCCAAAGAAATGTGGGACACTTTACAAGTGACTCATGAAGGCACTAGAGAAGCCAAGCGTGCCATGCTGAATTCCCTGACACACGAGTATGAGCTTTTTCGTATGTTACTAAGTGAATCTATCGGTGACATGCAAAAATGATTTACTCATATTGTTAACCACTTAGTTGCTCTAGACAAATATTTTAGCAAATGAGAACTTACTACAAAAGTTTTACATTGTCTTGACAAGAGATGGCAACCCAAAGTAACGACTATCAGGGAATCTAAGGATCTTGACTCCATGCCTTTAGTGACATTGTTTGGAAAGCTTCAAGAGCACGAGATGGAGCTTGGATGCCTAACCATGGACGAAGAATTAGATCGCAAAAAGAACAGTATATCTCTCAAATCAACAACGTCTCAATCTACTGGAGAGAGAGAAGAAGACAAATCTGATTTAGATATGGATGATGAAACTTTGAGCCTTCTCTTACGCAAATTCGGGAAATTCCTAAAGAAAAGAGGCTTCAAATATTTCCAGAAGAAAGAAGCGCACGAGTCAACCAGAAAAGGCAAGGGCAACAAGGAGCGCTTCACTTGCCATGAATGTGGTAAGCCGGGACATGAGGTTTCAATGTCCCACTTACCTCAAGAATGTTAATTCAGATAAGAGCACTTCTTGGGACTTCAAGTCAAAGAAAGCCTATATAGTATGGGATATACTAGAGGAGGACATGACATCCAGCACCTCAGATGAAGAGGAGACAGCTAAGCTATGCTTAATGACCAGAACAGATGATGCTTGTTGCTCAAATTTGAAAGAGGTAAACAACGAGGTATTTTCTAGACACCTCATCTACTTCATATGATGATTCTCCTCCTTACGAGAATTTTTATAATGCGTATGTCAAATTGCATGATGAATTAAAGAAATTAGTTAGGATTAGTTCTAATAGAAAAAGTGCAATCCTTCTAAATGAAGAAAAAATAATTTCATTACAAAAAGAATTAGATGAACTAAAATTGGAAAATGAAAGTTTAGATCTGATATATTCTTGTAATGCATGCAATTACTCTAATGATAATTTATGTAAATCAACTGTCTATGATTCTTGCGAAGATTTGAAAAACGAAAAGTTGAGACTCAATGAAAAACTCGCAAAACTCACAGAGAGTCAAAACATGTTAGACACTATGCTTAGCCAAACTAGAAATGTTGGTGACCATACCGGGCTAGAATATATTCCTCCTATGCGTAGGAGAAGACCATATAGGAGACCTATTAATCGGCCTAATAAGAAATTTTTTAATAAAAAGGTTTCTACATGCTTTTATTGTGGCACACATAGCCACTCTTCCTACTGTTGTTATATTAGAAAATATGGTATACCTAGTGGCGTGTATGTATGGATGAAAAAGGGAGATGACTCCCTAATTACTAACAGAAAAGGACCCAACATAACATGGGTACCTGAAAAAGGCAAGTGATCTATGTTTTGCAGGTATGTCTACGAGCACATGGACAACATGGATATCTTGATAGTGGATGCTCGGGACATATGACGAGAGATAGATAAAAATTCCTAGATCTATCCTTGAAAGAAAAAAGGTTTGTCACGTATGGAGACAACAACAAATGGAAGATACTTGGCACCGGAACGATTGTCAACTCAAATCAAGCAGTAATCGAAGATGTGCTGTTTGTTGAAGGCCTAGAACATAATCTCTTGAGTATCAGCCAACTATGTGATAAAGGTAACCGTATATCTTTTGATTCTGAGTGTTGTATTATTTGTGACAATATATCTAATAAGGTTAAGTTTGTCGAATATCATATAAATAATATCTATATGGTTAACCTGGAGGATGTCACTACTCTATTTTCAAAATGTTTTATATCTAAAGAGAATGACATATGGCTTTGGCATAGGTGCATCGTTCATATTCATATAAAGCATCTAGATAAATTGTCTATAAATAATTTGGTTGATGGGCTACCAAAACTTAATTTTAAAACTCAAGAAACTTGTGATACTTGTCAAAAAAGTTAAAAACTCTTTTGCTAAAAAGAATGTGATATCCACAACAAGACCCTTGGAGCTTCTCCACATGGACTTGTTTTGGACCATCACGAGTTATGAGTTCTGGTGGTAGTTTTTATGCTTTAGTCATTGTTGACGATTTCTCTAGATTCACATGGACACTATTTTTATCGTCCAAGAGCGATGCATTCAAGTCTTTTAAAAACCTTGCAAAACAAATCCAAAATCAGATTAACCATAAGATAGTTATATATTCGATCCGATCAGGTGGCGAATTTGAAAACCATCAATTTGATAAATTTTGTGATAAATATGGTATTATGCATCAATTCTCAGCTCCTCATACCCCTCAACAAAATGGAGTTGTTGAGAGGAAGAATCATGTCTTAGAGGAGCTTGCTAGAACCATGCTAAATGAAAGCAAGGTTCCTAAATATTTTTGGGCTGATGTAGTGCATACAACTTGCTATGTGATTAATCGTATATTCTTGAGGCCTACTTTTTCAAAAACTCCTTATGAACTTTTAAAAGGCTGAAAACCTAATATTGCTCATTTTCATGCTTTTTTAAAAGGCCGAAAACCTAATATTGCTCGTTTTCATGCTTTTGGTTGTAAATGTTTTATATTAAATAATGGAAAGAGTCTGTGCATGTCCATTTTGACGAATCTTCTCCAAAAGAGAAGAGGAAAGAATTTTCTGATGATGTTGCAGGTGCTTCGGAAGAAGCATACTCTAAGGACATGGACTAGGACAAAGAAGCAGAAGCAGAGAAAATTGTCCAAGATGAGCATCAGCACCTGCCAATCGCGTGGAAGACCAAGAAGGATCATCCACTCGATAAAGTGATAGGTGATATAACTAAGGGGGTGGTAACCCGTAGCTCTTTACGTAACTTTTGTAACTTCGTTGCGTTTGTATAGCTATGAAAGTGCAACAACTGTCTGTTGATTGCGATTTAATCGATTAAGGCAGTCCTTTAATCAATTAACTGTGTGATTTTCCAGAATAAGGCTTTGGTGCGAATAGCAGTAAGTGGAAACTGCGACACCTACTCAACCCCCATTTCTAGGTATATTCTGTCACTGATACCTAACAGGTAAATCAATGATTGGTGGATGGGATGGTAACGACATCACTAGAGGTTTAAGAAGTAGGAATTTATATAATAAAATATAATAGGTTTTTAATATTAAATAAATAAATAAGCACCATAAAACAAAGTGAGATAAGATTGATTTATCAAGCTAAAACAATGGGATAGACAATTGGTTGTGGATAGAGATGGTAAAATGGGTATTGCGTATGATCATGCTCACATTGCATGGAAAAATGTGGATAGTGCATCCCTATTTTTCTCGTTAGCCCATTACGCTTGGCCCATTAGCCTATTTATCTAACGAGCATTTCAAAAAGGATATGTGGCAGCTCGCATGAATAACATTTTTTGGTACAAGCTGTCCAAAAGGCCGAAACAGCCTAAAAGTTAGGCATATGTAGTTTGCAAAATTGCAGTATGTAGACCAAAATATCATAAGTATATAGTTAGCAACGCTACCTTAAATGAGCGTTATTAAAAGTAGAAATTAGACACTTAACAATCCTCACATGAGTGAGCACTGTAAAAAGTAGAAAACATACATTTAACAACACTCGCTTGAGTGCATGGTAGTTAAAATCTCTTGCTGGCACGTGAGATCGGACGTTTTTACGTGTTCCGGCAGCGCAACCGTGCTCGATCCCATTAACGTGTTCCAGCGAAGGTGAAATCGTGAAATCATCGTGCAAGATCGTGGAATCGGTGGAATCGGCGCTTCCACCGTTCCTAGGTGTGGAGGTTCAAAGTTTTGGGTCTCAACCCGTTTCTTGACCCGGTTTATAAAAAAACCCTAATTTCCTAAATTAAAGAATCATTTCAGACTTTGAAGGTAGAAGTGGGGAAGTAAATTACAAAATATTAGAAAACGTACAAAGTGACAGTGAAGGTAAGATCTTTTCCTTCTTCTTCTTAGAAAACCCTCTTCCTTTCTCTTTCTTTCTCTTCTTCTCACTTTCGTTTCTCTCTCTTCTGTTTTATTTTTCACTTATTTTTCTCTTCTGCTAAGAGTGTATCAATGTATATAAGTGGTGTGATGTTTATGTTATTATATGTTAGTTTAGGTAATATAATTATTTATATATATATATTATTTATCTTATATATATATATTATATATATAGTTTAGGTAATATATATTATATATATATATTATATATACACTGTTTTTTATTTATATATACTATTATATATTTGTTTTATGTTATTTTTTGTATTGTGTTTATTGTTGTACTGTTTACTGCCTATTATTTTTTGTACTGTGACTATTTTTTTGTTGACTGATTTAATATGTCTGGAGAAGATAACTCGAACTCAAGTCCAAGTGTTGGAGGCTCAACTAACACTCTTGAGTCCCAAAATACTACTTCTGGAGTGCTACCCAGAAATGCACGTGGGAATAGAAGTGACATAGCATGGAAGCACGGGGTTGCAGTTTATGGAACCAGAAAAATACAATGCAAATACTATCAAAAGGTTGTAACTGGAGGAGCATATAGATTGAAGCATCACCTAGCTGGAACTAACAAGGATGTTGAACCTTGTATTGCTGTGAGTGATGAGTTGAAGAAGGAAATGTTATTGATTGTTTCTAGTTTACAACAAAACTTGATCAACAAGTCCAATTCTTTTTTGAGCGAAGAGGAACAACCTAAAGTTGGGGAAAAGCACTCAAGTCACCATCAAGGGGATTAGCACTCAAGTCCAATTCTTTTTTGAGTTAAAAACTTGTTCAGGATGAAGGGGATTAGCACTCAAGTCACCATCAACAACATGTTTAAGAAAGGCATCAAAGAAGAAGCAAATCAAGCTATTGCTAGGTGTTTTTATAACAATGCCATTCCATTTAATGTGGCAAGGAGTGACGAATATTTTGAAATGTTCGAGTTGGTTAAGAAACATGGACCAGGATTCAAGCCTCCCTCCTATCATGAAATTAGGGTCAAATATTTGAAGGAAGAGGTTAAGTTGACCAATGCTAGACTCGAAGAACACAAGGCTGAGTGGAAGAAAGTTGGGTGTACAATAATGACTGATGGTTGGACCGACAAGAGGAGGAGGACAATCTTGAATTTCTTAGTGCGCAGCCCCAAGGGAACAGTTTTCTTGAAGGCTATTGATGCATCACACATTGCAAAAACTACTGATAGGATCTTTAAGATGATAGATGACGTTGTTGAGGAGATTGGGGAGGATAATGTTGTTCGAGTTGTGACAGACAATGCATCCAATTACAAAGCTGCTGGAGAGATGTTGATGGAGAAAAGGAAAAAGCTTTATTGGACACCTTGTGTTGCTCATTGTATTGACTTAATACTGGAGGAGTTTGAGAAGAAAATTCCTATTCATGCAGACACAATTTATAAAGGTAGAAAAATTACTACCTTCATCTATGGAAGGACTTCTCTAATTTCTCTTTTGCAACAACACACAAAGGGGAGAGATTTAGTGAGACCGGGCCTCACTCGTTTTGCCATATCATACTTGACTTTGGGTTGCCTTAATGATAATAAAACAAGCTTAATAAGAATGTTCACATCAACAAAATGGAAGGCAACTAAATTTGCTAGGACACATGATGGGAGATTGATTGAAGATGTGGTATTGGATAAGGAATTTTGGAAGAGTATCTTTATTGTTTTGAAGGGTGCATTTCCGTTAATGAAAGTTTTTCGTTTGGTTGATTGAGATGACTATGAGAAGCCACCAATGGGATTAATATACGAAGCAATGGATCAAGCTAAGGAAAAGATACAAAGTGTTTATAATGGTGTTGAAGATAGGTAACTTTCATGTACTATTTGCAATTAATATTCATTTATTCATATTTATTTGCTCTTTATTTGTAACTAACATAATTATTTATGATATTCTTTATAGTTATATGCCTTTATGGAAAATCATTGATGATAGATGGGATAGACAGCTTCATAGACCATTACATGATGCGGGATATTTTCTTAATCCTCAATTACATTATGCTCCTGGGTTTACTGTTGATCTTGAAGTTAGAAATGGATTGTTTGATGCCATAGGGAGAATGGTGCCTGATATTCAAGATCAATCAAAGATTGCTGTTCAGATGGATCGTTTTACTAACAAACGAGGTTTTTTTGGTAAGAATTTGGCTTTGAACACGGTGAACCAGAAGACTCCAACAGATTCGTGGGAATTTTTCGGGGATGAAACACCAGAACTTAAAAGGTTTGCTCTGCGTGTACTAAGCTTAACGTGTAGCTCCTCTGGATGTGAGCGTAATTGGATTACTTTTAAAATGGTAAGAATTCGATTCAATTGTATTATTTGTTTATGTCCACACAAATGTGAGTATAACTATATTTTATTAACTATTTGTTTAGGTTCACACCAAAAGAAGAAATAAATTAATGCAAAAAACAATGAATGATGTTGTTTTATTATGGCAAACTCAAAATTGTCAAAAAAAAAAGCAAGCTAGGAAGGGTGTCGAGCTGACTATTGATGACATTCCATCTGATGATGAATGGATTGTGGAGCAAAATAATGATAATGAAGAGCATTTGGATGGCCTAGAAGGTGATGGTGATGATTTGATGAGAGAAATCCTTGGAGAAGATATTGCGGAAGATATACACGATGTTGAAGAAAATGAAGATGAAGCCCCTTTGGAAGATGATTACAGACAATTTGATGTGAATGATTTGTTAAATTAGATTTAGTTATATTAAGACTTACGTTTTTATAATGTATTTGGATTTGGAATTATGTTTCTAGCAAAAAACGTTTGGATTTCGATGTACGTCTACTACTTTATATATATATGAATTTATTTGCATACATCTCTATTAGTAAGTAGGATCTTACGAGTTGTGTTACGATCCTAGATTTACGATATTTGGCCCCCCCTCCCAATCCTAAGTAGAATCTCGATTTTGACTACCTTGTTTGAGTGAGCGTTGTTAAAAGTAGAAAGTAGACATTTAGTAGCGCTCGCTTGAGTGAGCGTTGTTAAAAGTAGAAAGTAGACATTTAGCAGTGCTCACTTGAATAATAGTTATTAAATGGGTACTTTCAACCATTTAACAAATGGTGAGTCCATTTAAGGATAAAAGGTGAGTTGCAACAATAAAATTAAAAATAGAAAAGTTGCTTATTTACTTGAAATTTAAACAACTATAAAGTAAGTTGTGGGTCTAATGTAAGGACAATAAATAAGTTGCATCGTTGATGATGCTCTTAGCCTCGTACCCTAAATAGTGCTACGAGAAGCAGAGACGCAGAGAACTTAACCAAAGCACACCAAATTGCGAGTGTTGAAGAAACCAAACTGAAGAGCACTCATTTCTCTCATGATTTGATTCGGAATGGGGTCAAGTTGAAAAGGCCTCAAAACGGCCATTAGGAGGAACAAAAGGAAGAAAGTGATGAGTAAGAAACAAAAAAATTTAAAGTGAAAAAGGATGAGACTGAGGACACATATTTAAATGTAAATTAACTTATAGATACTCCAAAAATTATAAATTATTTAATAGAATAATACAATAATATTTTGAACTCATATTATGTTTGTTAAAATATCACTTTTTAAAAAATAATAAAGATTCACTTGGTTGTGAGATTACCAATAAAATATTGAAGGCGTTACATCTTAAAATAAAACAATTCTAAATTATTGAATAATGTTTTAAAGATATACTACTCATCTAAAATTATATTTTTTTAGATAAATCTATCAAATTAAATTAAAGTTTTTTACCCACTTAATAAAAATAGAAAATTAAAGGTGTTACATCATTAAATGTTCAAACATATGTCAAGGGTACGTAGATAACATACATATGATACACATCAAACATAACGATTGCTGGAATTATAATTACAATTGAATAAATATAAGATCGTGGATTTAACTATACATCAACGTTTAAGAATGAGTCTAGTCAGATACATAAATAGATGTTGATGTACTCATCTTGCGATAAAACTTCCACTAACTGTTTATAAATATTAAACTTATGTGATAATATCTATAATATAGATATATAAACAAGGTTTTCAATATGGTATATCAAACCCCTAGTCATTCAACAATTCCTTTTTTTTTTGAACTAAAGGTGCAAATGCACTCCATAAATATGCATTAGTAAAATAACGTTACAAGAGGACCGGTTACATGTTGTTCAACCATTAATTAGGAAGTAACAGTCTGTTTCTAGTGAAATCGTTAACTAGAAAATGAGGCATTTCATTCTACCAAGAGAAAACCTTTGAATCAATTCGAAAGTTAGCTAATTTGTCTGCACAAGAATTGCCCTGCCTAAAAATATGAGATATATAAAAGTTCATTGAATTTAAGGTATTTTTGCACCAGATGAACCTATTTGCTACTTTCCAAGGAGCATTCATTCTACCCATAAAAATATACACTACCAAAGAAGAGTCATATTCAAGCCAAATGGAATACCAACCTTTCTTGTACGCAAGTTCAATGGCCAGTATAGCAGAATTGAGCTATGCAAACAGAGCATCTTAAATGTCAAAGAATGAAGCAAAACAGGCCAAGAAATCACCCCTATGATCCCTCATTATCACACCTCCTCCTGCTACACCAGGAGCACCATGAGCAGCTCCATCTGATTTAATTTTTATGCAACCAATCTTTGGGGAGTGCCACAAAACCTCTAAAATTCTAGGAGCCTTCCTATAGTTAATTGCCACATTGAATTGTTTAAGAATGTTGAAGTCATGAATGTAGTTGCTAGCACGGGCTGAAGAATTTCTGCTAGATAGGGAAATGGCTAACTTTATTCTTGAAATGGCTTGCATCATATTCAAGTTCTTATCATGAAATCTACTTTGGTTCCTGCAGAACCATATTGTATTCATTGTATGGATGATTGTTGCAGCCAAAGATTGTCTCACTTGGTTGCTCCAATTTCTATTACAAGTTGATAGAATTGTTTGTATTGAAGTTGTGTCTAGATGTATTGAGAAAGTAGAACCCAACCAATCCCATAGAGACACAGAAAAATCACATTGCATGAATAAATGATCTGAAGTTTTAGAATTTGTCCAACACAGGTTGCACCTAGAAGGAAAAGAGCATCCTCTCTTCTTTAAGTTTTCATCTATTGGCATCCTACCCTTGATCAGTCTCCATGAAGTGAATGACTTAGAGGGGGATTGAAGATGACTAGACAGATTTACACCAGTTCAATTGAGTGGTAGTAGGTGTGACAAATCTATATGCTTCCTTTAAAGATAATTTACCATAATTAGAATCATACCATACTAGTTTATCATTTCCTGAAGAAACTATGGTGTTTGTTATTGCCCCTGCAATATGAGGGAACAACTCTGCCAATCTTTTAGAAATGATCTATTTAGAGTTGGATAAAAAGTCAGCAATAGAGGCCATGAGGAAGAGATGCAATTCCTCTAGGATATTCAAAGATTGGGTTAGAGGTACACTTAGCCAATTGTCCTTGCAAAAATTGGTATCCCTCCTATCACCAATTAACCAAGTAGAATTACTTAAGACTTCATGCTAATTTATCTTGATCCCTGGCCAAATAGAGGATTTGTAATACCTAGAATAGTTATTGAATCTTTCTCTGCAGAATCTAGCCCAATCCTGATGAGAAGATTTCATCTCCCAAGCCAGCTTAAGGATAGCTGCTTGATTCAATTTTTTGATTGACTTACCTCCTAAGCCACCTAGAGATGTAGGGTGGCAAACCTGACTCCAAGAGACAGTGACAAATTTCTTAACCTTTATGTCACCAGACTAGATGAAATTTCTGATGCAAGTATCCAGATAAGTCAGCAACTGAATAGGCCAAGCATAGATTTTGAAAAGAGGAACTCATAAGTAAGTGAGTGGGAAGAAACCGACAAAGCAGCCTAGTTGATTAGATAACTCAACAATATTTCTATTAGTTACCTTGCTAGTTTAAATTTTACACTTGGTTGGGCTGATTTGTTGCCTAGAAGCTGAAGCATAATCAACAATAAGCTTTTTCAATTCAATAAGCTCCCTTTTAATACCTCTGCAAAAAAATAAAATATCATCTCCATATAGCACATGAGAGGGAGTGGTCAGGCTTCTAGTACCAGTAACATGCTTTATTTTGTTCTCAGAAACTAGTTTGGTAATTCCTCTTCTTAAGACTTCTTCTGCCAAACAAAAGAGCAGGGGAGAAAGAGGATCACCTTGTCTCACCCCTCTCTTGTAGAAAGCCTGGCAGAATGGAGAATTGTCCAAATCCAATTACTGAATTTATCATGAAAACCAAAGGCTTTAAGAGTTCCAATTAGAAAATCCCAATCCAATGTATCAAAAGCTTTCTTGATGTCAAGCTTGATAGCCAAGTTACCACCAAAAGCCTTGTGATCCAGTAGGTTAATTGCCTTAGAAGCAATGCATAAACAATCATGAATGTGCCTATCCTTGATGAATCCTCTTTGTGGGAGAGACAATCCTTGAAGCTATAGAAGCAAGCCTTTAAGCAAAGACTTTTGTTATTATTTTGAACTGAAAATTAACTAAGACAATAGGTCTGTAATCTTCTATTCTCTTAGCATTGGCAGACTTAGGAATAAGCACTATAATATTGGAATTTAGGTTGGGAGGATCCAACCATGATTGAAGAATTGTTTGACACAGTTGCACACATCTCTTCCCACAATCTCCCACAATTGTTGGTAGAAGCAACCACCTAACCCATCAGGACCAGGAGCACCATCATTGTTCATTGAAAACACAACATCCTTGATCTCCTCATTGGCAGGGATAGCAATTAACATTCCATTCTCAAAGTCAGTCACCACGATAGGAATGACACTATGCATTAAAGAATTAGGGGAGCAATTGTTATTTGAAGCAAATAAATCAATGTAGAATCTAAGAGCATGATTGCCAATTTCAGTTTGGCCAGTCAGAATATTATCCCCCTCCTTCAGTAGAGACACAAATTTTGTGACCTTACTAATTTTAGTTGTCTTGTGGAAGAAGCTAGTGTTCATATCCCCATTTATGTGTCAGTTTAGCCTACCCTTCTCCTTCCAAAATTCATCTTCCAATACTAGAGCTTCCATCAAGTTCTTTTGAGGTACAAACTCTTGGTCTAACATATCTTGGCTAGGACTAACATAAGTGATACACGTCTGGATGGCTTCTACATTTGCTAAAGCAACTTGCACTCTGAGGTGAATGTTTCCAAAAACATTAGTGTTCCAGTCCTTTAGCTTATACTTGAGCCTTTTGAGCTTTTGAGACAGGATAAACATAGGGCAACCAAAAACCACTTCTTTCTAGGATTCAAAGATCACTCTCTTGCAATCCACATGGTTCATCCATATTTTATGGAATCTAAAAGGAACAAGTCTTCTAATATCAGCATGATTTGAGCAAAGAAGAATATGGTGATGGTCAGAGCATATTCTTTACAGAGTGTAACAGAAAACCTGTTGCCAAGAGGATAACCAAAATTCATTGCAAAGGCTTCTATCTAGTCTCTTTTTTAGTTAGAGCATTGTCCCGTCTCTTATTGGACCAAGTGAGTTCAGCACCTTTGGTGGCTAAATGCAAGAGATTAGCCTTATTAGAGAATTCTTTCAAATCCTCAACAACGATTCTATTGGGAAAAGAAGCTCCTCTACACTCATTTTCCCCAAGCATAGTGTTAAAATCTCCAATGCAGCACCAAGGCCCTACATGAATAAGCATAAGATTTTCAATTTCAACCTAGAGCTGTCTTATTTGCAAATAGTTGGTGCTGGTATAAGCTGCACACATGAACATAGTTTGGTTCTCAATAGAAAGAGATAGAGCTATTTGTTGATCAGAGATATTTATAACATTAGGATTAAGAGCCATTATGCAGAACGCCTAGATATTAGGCAACAAAGGACCTCTATCATTAACTAAAAACAACTTCAAGTTTAAGTTCTTCCAAAACACAGGGTTGATGTCTTCAAAATGAATTTTTTGCTATGTTATGAAAAGCATATCTGGTTTATTAGTCAGACAAAGGGTTTTCAACATTAACATAGTCTTGTTATTCCCTATATCATTGATTGGTAGTTTGTGATCCACCCCTACGGGTAAAGTGTACCCTCTCAAGAGTACATTTCATCCTCATCCTCTTTTTTTGTGACTTTGTTTGGACTGTGGTGAATGATCCCTCTTCAGCCATCTCCTCCACTTCCTCATCCTCTGCCCATAACTTGCCTAGGATTCTCAGATCTTTAGCAACCACTTGGTTATCAATTTCCTTAGTGGCTTGAACGACAAAATTATCCATGTCCATTTGCTTAATAATAGGGGAGTTTTGAGTAGTGTTATCCACTTTAGTCTCATTTGTCTCATCATTAGACTGATCAGAATGATCAAATATGTGCACATTCCTAGGAGCTGAAACAATCCGCTCCAAGTTCTCTAGGTTTTGCACCTCCCTTCTGTCAATTTCAAGGTTAATGATTAAATTATTCTCCTCCTTAATCTCCATTTGTTTTGGAGCTTTCTCCACTACATAATGTTTCCTTGACCGCTTAGGAGGCTCCTAAACTGTGGGTTTTTTTAGAGTTCTTCTGCAATTAGATGCCAAGACCCTAATGGATTGACATCCACAGCAAAATTCAGGGAGATTTTCATATTCTATGGAAACAAAGAACACAAATTCTTCGCTTTCAACTAAGATCTGGTATGGAAGATTACCTTTCAGATTAATGTCCACTAGCACCTTGGCAAAATGACCAAAACTTATGTTGTTTGTTGCCTCATCCAGCGATATTGGTGTACCAATTCCCCTTACAATGGAAAATATAATCCTAGTACTCCAATATTCTTAAGAAAGCCCCATGATTTTAACCCAGCTTTGTGTATGTGACATCCTCTGCAAACTAGGAGTGAATTAAGAAGTCCATAGGAACGTACGAATGATTCCTGGTTTGAGATTCCAAGACCCAACCGTACACACACTCCTAATGTCATACACCATAGAGAATGCAAAGTCATAGTAACCCTTCCCTAATGAGATCATACTCCATTTTTCAATCATACTCCATAATGCAGTGAGATTGACTTTTAACTCTGCATATTTGATGGGAGTGTCTCCCTTAGAGAGAATAAACCTACAATTTAGATGGTTCTTAAATCTTTGAAGGCCTGCTTGGTAGTTGAGATATAGCAATATCACAAGTGTTCTTCACTACTTGAGCAAAAGATTTAGTTGCTTGATGTGTAGGAGGTTTTGTGAAAGTAACTGAAGTTCCTCCGAGAAAAGACCAAAGAATGCAAGGTTCATTTGACATGGTGCAAAAAAAATGAAGAAGAAGTAGATCCAAGAGAGTTGGAGATTCAGTTCCAAGAAGTTAGGAGAGATTCCCAGGATGTTGGAAATTTTCAAACCCTAGGAGAGCCATCTTTGCAATTAGATTCATTCAACAATTCAAATTCAAACAACATTTTTATAATTATTTACTCATTTACATACATTCAAATTTGAATATTTTAATAGTTTGTTATTTATTTATTAATTATTACTTTATTTATCATTTTCCAATTATTTTAAACCACTTTAGTATATCTTCAAATGTTTCAAACAATATGGCATGGGACCGGACTTAATAAAATATAATTGAGTCTGTTAAAGTTACTCGTGAACTTTTTTCAAGTTCGTTTTTTTAAAGTTAATGAAGTTAGGTGAAGAATGTGGTGCACATTGGGTTGGCATCACTCTGGCAAAAGATCTAGGTCACCCACCAATTCTGACTCGGCAGCTTCGGTCAGGAACACACGGTCACACATCAGGCTTGGCTAGACAGCGTCGATCAGCATTTCACAGTCATGCATTAGGCCTGGCTAAGCAGTCTCGGCAGGAACACACAGTCATGCTAGCATAATCACTACATCAGGCGTGGACAGTAGAGTCATGATGGGGACTTTGGTCCATTTGACTTCACTAAAATGGGACATTGGTTTAGTGAGATTAATTCACATGGGCCTATTCCTTTTTCTTGTGGGCTATGTTGTTTTGTACTACTTAATCTTTGTTTATCTAGTGATTAAGGCATATTTAGTTAGGTAGTTAGTTATAACTAACTTGGCTCATGAGTTTGATTATTCTACAAGCAATCTGCTTTTGCCTCTTGTATATAAGGCTTGATGTTTCGGTCTTTCACAGCAAAGAAAATATAGATTCTATTTTCTTCATAAAAGTAATCAGGTAACCCAATATGCCTCAAATTACAATGATGTACTAAACCACTTCTATCTGCATCCAGGAGAAAGTCCTGGAGCAGTTCTTGTAACACTTCCACTTGATAGAAGCAATTACCACACTTGGAGTAGGGCTATGAAGAGAGCTCTGCTATCCAATAAAAAATTCAAATTCGTCAATGGATGCATTAAGCCTCCAAATGAAGTAGATCCTGAATATGACACATAGAAACATTGCAACATAATGATACTCTCATGGATCATAAGATCCATGACAAAGTAGATTGGACAAAGCACCATCTATAAGACAATGCTCATGAACTTCGGGAAGACCTGAAGGAGAGATTCTCCAAGGGAAACTACTTCAGAATCTCCAATGTCCTACAAGAACTACATTCCATCAGGCAAGGAGACAAGAATATCTCTGAGTATTTTACTAAAGTAAAGACTCTTTGGGATGAGCTTGAGTCACTCAGGCCACTACCATGCTATTTGTGTGAGATAAAATGCAAGTGTCAGGTGATGAAGATTGTCAAGAACCATAGGGACATTGAGTATGTCATTTGCTGCCTAAATGGACTCAATGATGAGTTCAATACAATCAAGGCACAAATCCTACTCATGGAAGCTTTACCCCAAATACACAAAGCATATTCTTTAATTCTACAACAAGAAGAACAACAAGTGGAACCAAGACAACCAAACTCAAAGGCATTTTTCAATAGTAGTGATAAGAGTCGGGAATTGGATCCTAGTGAGTCAAGACAACAACAATGGAAGACAAGATCATCCTCACAAAGGGGTACATACTCACAAGGAAGAACCAAAGGAACATGCAGAGGCTACAACAATAATGCAAGGAGTGGGGGTTGAAGGTATGCACTCATTGTGGAAGAGAAACCCACACAATAGACACATGTTATTTCAAGGTCCCTTCCCTTATGGACCTAGGGATGATGATAAGAATGAAACCAACAATAGTGAGAGATATGCTGATAGATTTCTATAATACCAAAGAGACATATAACACTAACTCTATGCAAGATAAAGCTATCGATGAGAAAATTTCCCCACCTGACCAGTCCATTTCCTCCACACAACCACAAGACAACCAAATAACTAGAACTCAACCTAACAATAGTAGATCTAGCAGAATTAAGCAACCATCTATATATCTACAAGACTTTCACTACAATCTCCTTAATGCCTCAAAACCCATAGAGCTAGAGGGGATATATCATCCCCTCACTTCAGTACTATCCTATAACACTATCTCACAAAGTCACCTACATCATACCCTCACCATCACTGTCCATTATGAGCCTAGGAATTACAACCAAGAAGTCAAGCACCAATAATGGATACAAGCAATGCAAGATGAACTAAATGCTCTTGAGATAAATAATACTTGGAGCATTGTAGACCTACCACCAAATAAGGTTGCCATTGGGTCCAAATGGGTATATAAAATCAAGCATAAATTTGATGGATCTATTGAGAGATATAAGGTTAGGTTAGTGGCAAAGAGGTATAATCAAACTAAAAGGATTGATTTCTTTGACACCTTTCCCCTTGTGATGAAGTTGACTATAGTTAGGCACCTTTTGGCTATAGCAGTTTCACAAGGATCGGAAATACATAAAATTGATGTGAACAATGCCTTCTTGCATGAGGATCTTAGTGAAGAAGTTTAAATGCATATCTCACAATGATTTCATTGCACTGAACCACACAAAGTGCGCAAACTCCACAAATCCCTCTATGGACTTAAGCGAGTAGGGAGGTAGTGGTTCACAAAACTATCTGAGTCCTTAACCAGCCTAGGTTATACTCGGTCCCACCATGGTCATTCCCTTTTTACGAAGAATGATAAACATCATTTCACGACACTCCTCATCCATATTGATGACTTAATGCTCTCATGAAACAATGTGAAAGAAATCACCTATGTGAAACAACACCTAGATGAGCAGTTCAAAATAAAAGATCTTGGTCATTTGAAATACTTCCTAGGATTAGAATTTCTTAAGTGCAAGCTTGGGATTAATTTGTGCCAAAGAAAGTATGCCTTGGACATACTCTCTGATACGTGGTATTTGGCAACCAAACCAGACCCTACCTCTATTATAAAAACAATTAAGTTACACCAAGACAATGCCCATGCTTATGAAAATCCTTCACTATATAGAAGATTAGTTGCTAGGTTATTGTACTTAACTAACACTAGGCCAAATATTAGTTATGTCATTCAACAGTTGAGTCAATTAATGGCTCAACCCACTGTTACTCATTTTAGGGCACTCACTCGTGTACTAAGGTACATTAAGGGTAGTCTAGGCCAAGGTATCTTCTATTCATCTTATTCCATTCTCCATTTAAAAGCTTTTAGTGATTTTGATTGGGCTGCTTGTATTGATTCCAAGAAGTCTATCACTGGTTGTTGTGTTTTTCTTGGAAATTCTCTGGTTTCATGGAAGTCAAAGACGCAAAGAACAATGGCTCGTTCTTCATTAGAGGCTGAGTATCGAGCCTTAGCAATCACTTCCTGTGAGATTCAATGGCTCAATTACCTGATTGATAATTTCAGAGTCAACTATGTGAGGCTTACACTCTTGTATTTTGACAATGATTCAGCTAGACATATTGCTACAAATGCCGTATTTCATGAACGTACAAAGCTCATAGACATTGATTGTCATGTGGTGCGTAAAAGGTTGCAGTCTAAGCTATTTCATCTTCTACCCATAGCTTCCATGGACCAAGCTACCGATATTCTCAGAAAAGCTTTGGATCCTATCCCTTTTTGTTATTTGTTATCCAAGCTGGGAATTCTTGATATATATTCTCCAGCTTGCGAGGGGGTAATGAAGTTAGGTGAAGAATTTGGTGCACATTGGGTTGGCATCACTCTGGCCAAAGCTCTGGGTCACGCGCCAATTCTGACTTGACAACTTCGGTGAGGAACACATGATCATGCATTAGGCTTGACTAGAGAGCCTTAGTCAGCATTACACGGTCATGCATCAGGCCTGGCTAGGCAGTCTCGGTCAGGAACACACGGTCATACTAGCAGAATCACTACATCAGGCGTGGACAACATGGTCACGATGGGGACTTTGACCCATCTGACTTCACCAAAATGGCACATAGGTTTAATGAGATTAATTCACATGGGCCTATCTCTTTTTCTTGTGGGCTATGTTGTTTTGTACTACTTAATCATTGTTTATCTAGTGATTAAGGCATATTTAGTTAGGTAATTAGTTATATCTAACTTGACTCATAAGATTGCTTATTCTATAAGCAATCTACTGTTGCCTCTTGTATATAAGGCTTGCTGGCCTGGCCTTTCACAACAATGAAAATATAGATTCTATTTTCTTTATAAAAGTAATAAAAGTGACTTTATTTTAAAAAACAACATCTTAGTATCTTATATTTTGAAATTCAAATTAGTTATTTTAAGTAGTTACTTAATTGTTTATTTATAAATTTTAAAATTCAATTTCTTTATATTGTTAAGTTGTTCCTATAAAAAAGTGATTCCTATTTCCTAACTTTGTCACTATAAAACACATGGTCAATACTGTATATAAAAATTAATTAAATTTAGTAACTTATCATAAATTATTTTTTAATATATTAGTACACATCATATAATAATTTATTTCAGATTTAACTTTCTATTTCATAACCTACTTATGTGTTCTTCAGATATATTTTTAATATTTTAAAAATCATTTTTTAAGTAGTAACAACTTTTAGCTTTTGATATAATCCTTATCTTCTTTATACAGAGAAAATGATAACATGTAATCAGTTAAAAGATAATATTGAGATGGAAGATAATATGATTATTCGCGTGTGTTGAATGAAAGAGAGCATCTGAAAAACAAATAAGAGAGGGAGTGAGAGGTTCTCCTTGTGAACGAACAATACAACCAGATGGAGAAAAATAGAGAGACGAACTTAGGAGGGACACTTGGCTTCGACACAACACTAAAAAGGCTCAACAAAACACCTATCATTGAAGCTTTCTGAGGGATACCACAACTTTATATTTTACAAACTTCCCAACTGATCACGAAGTTAAAGAGATGTGGGAATCTTCCAGAAATGGGGAGAGTTATGGATGTTGTCATCCCACCGAGAGTAGACAAACATGGCAAGAGATTGGACGGTTGCACAAAATATGGTTCAACATCACAAAATTCCAAAAGAGCAGCTCCTTCTTTGGAAAGCATCCACCTGAAAAACAATCACAGTTACTCGTCATGATCAACATCACAATTCGTCATCGCCACAAATGAATATCACAGGACAGGAGAGTGTACATAGAACCAACATGTTTGATCAGTGATTTAAATTGCGGCCGCGATATTGGGATGCGGTCGCAATACATTGATGTGGTGATTGCCGCAACCGCATCGCACCATAATTGTGGTGTGATTTCGAATCACAATGATGCGACCGTATCGGGTCACAACGCAACCGCATTGGCCCCATTGGATCGTATCAGGCCGTATCAAATTCCAAAATAATTTTTAATCATGAAATAATTTACACTGCAACTACCGCAATCCATATTTCAACGACCACACTAATTGCAATAACCGCAACATTTATTACAACCACAATTTAAAACACCGGGTATGATACCAGCAAGGTGAAGAAGCCCCAACGTAACCAGTCCGTCCATAAGCCGACTGCATAGAAATAAATTAGCCAAAGCGAAGATACGGTTGAGGAGTGACACTATCCTAAATGAAGCTCGCCACTTCGAACGTGCGTGTATCATGGGTGTAGTAAGAAAGACGGCGATAAGTAACTTGGTTAGATCAGAGGCGATTGACTTGCTTTGCATCTATGGTCGAAACTTTTGGAGGGATACCACAAACTTCTATTTTACAAAAGTTTCCAACTGATCACAAAGTTTAGGAAACGTGGGAAATCTTCTAAAAACAGGGCGAGTTTTGGATGTTGTCTTCCCATAGAGAGTAGACAAATATGGGAAGAGATTTGGCTTCGTTAGATTTTAGATGAATGAATATAGCAAACAATTGGAGAAGTGTATGGATAGGATTTGAACTAGGTTGCACAAAATATGGTTCAATCTCCCAAAATTCCACAAGAGCACCTCCTTTCTTGG
The DNA here is from genome assembly GCF_001865875.1 of Lupinus angustifolius. Classification (NCBI taxonomy): domain Eukaryota; kingdom Viridiplantae; phylum Streptophyta; class Magnoliopsida; order Fabales; family Fabaceae; genus Lupinus; species Lupinus angustifolius. The sequence continues at coordinate 49,055 of NW_017719365.1, forward strand.
AAAGGTTTCACCTAAAAAACAATCACAGCCACTCGTCAGGATCAGCATCATAATTGGTCAACGAGAAAATGATTATGCACGAAGGAAGAGTACATAGAAACAATATGGATGTTTGGCCAAGAAATACGTATGATACCAACAAGGTGAATAAGTCGCAGAGGCAGCAGTCCATAAACACATTGCCTATAAACAAATTAGCCAAAGCGGAGACAAGGTTGAGGAGCGACACTATCCTAAATGAAGCTCACCACTTTAAACGTGCATGTATTAGGGGGTGTCGTAAAAAATAAGGTGATAAGTAACTTGGTTAGATCAGAGCGATTGACTTGCTTGCTTTGCATCTACGATTGAAGCTTTTTGAGGGATACCGCAACCTTACCAGACATCCCAACTGATCATAGAGTTATGGAGATCTAGAAAATTTTCTAGAAATGGAGAGTTGTGAATGTTGTCTTCCCACCAAGAGTAGACAAACGTGGAAAGAGATTTGGCTTTTGTAGAGTTTGGACGATTGAAGATAACAAACAATTGGAGAAGGGTCTCGATTGGATTTTGGAAGGGTTGCACAAAGAGTGGTTCAACCTCCCAAAATTCCAACAAAGTAGCTCCTTCCTTCGAAAGGATCCACCAGAAAAACAATCACAGTCACTCGTTAGGATAAGCATCACAATTGGTCATCGGGCAAATGAATATCGCAAGACAGAAGAGTATATGCAGAAACAGTATGTAAGTTTGGCCAAGAAATACGTACGATATATACCAACAAGGTGACACTACTACATTTTTGGCTGATGACAACACCTCCATCTTCAACTGTTTAAAAACCGTGGTCTTAAAGTACAATAGACTACAATTTTAAAATTGTTGCCTATTCATTGTATTGGACCATAATTTTTGTTATTGTTCTCAAAATTGTTGCCTATTGTACTTTAAGACCACGTTGTTTCTAAAACTGTTGCCTATTATTTGTATTAGACCATGTTTATGATGTTGTTGTGGTAGTGATTCTGAAAACTGTTGCATATTCCACTGTTGGACCACACTTTTGAAATTGTTGTCTATCATTATTATCTACTAAAACCATTGTGTATTACTTCTACTATTTTGTTTAACTTCAACTTTTATGAGTTACTGCTTTATTAACAGATACCCTTCTACTTCTTCTTCTAACCCTACCCTTCTTCTTCTAACCTACCCTGCTTCTTCAAATTGTGAACCCTAGCCTTCTTCTCCCAGAATCAACAGACACTTGGTTTTCCACCTTTAAATTGGCAGGACAGACACTTGGTTGTGCAACTTCTTTTCATTGACCTCTCATTTCCCTTGAATGCTTCAATGTTCTTCTATCTTCCCATACCGTGTTGTGCAGAGTCGATCGAGGATTCTGGTGGTGTTGGAGATGGCAAAACCTATAATATAGAGTCGTTTCGGTAGTTTTCTGAAACACAATGTTGTTATTCTCGCATCTCGGGTTTTTTGTTTCTTAATAACCTCATTTTTTCAAGTTTTTTTATATTTGATTTCATGTGTGTTTTGTTCTTAGGATTCGTATCTATTCTACTATTGCTATTTTCCTCTGCTCAACAATGTCAAACCGTTCATGTTCCTCACCAATGTTCAATGCCATTTCACCATTGTTCAACATTTTGACTCCCTCACGTTCTTCCTCTGTTCAACTGACTTAAATTGAAGTGTTCTTCTCAGGTTTTTTTTAATCTAATTGTGAACATAAATCTCTAGTTTATGTGTTCTCATTTATTTTCCACTCCTTTTATATGCATAAAAATAAACCAATAGTTGTTAATTCATAGTTTGAGTATAACCATGATATATGTCAAGATGAATAATTTTTCCCATCATAAAGCTGGAGATTGAGCATTTAGTTGGTATGACTTTCTTGTGCATTGAAATGGTGTTGATAGATATTGTAGTAATTATGACGTTGAAGCACTTTTTAGGTGTTTTTCTAATCTATTTTGAGTATTAGTTTTATTCTCATGTCTCTCCTACTGTTTTTCTACTCTACTTTGATGTAAGAAGCACATTTTAGGTGTTTCTTGTGCATTGAATCTCTCTATTATGAATTGATCTACTCATAGTCTATTGCATATTGCCTTGCCCATAATTTCACAAATGGACCAATGCTTTGGATGATAATGAACCAAGGTTGTCATATCTTAATGAGTTTGTTTCAATTTTATATCCTTGCCATAACTTCAGTAGTAACATTTTAAATATATTTGTGTGTGCAGCATGAGTGCAAGTCCTAGATCTTTCCCATATACTTATTTATTGCTTCACTTCACATTGGTGGTGGTGGCTAGATTCAATGTTAAATCCTCTCTACGAATATTTCAATTTTGCTACATTATATAGAATTCATGTTAAAATTCATCTCATAAAAGACACATTTCTTCCCTTTTTCTCCCTTGTTTCACCACTCTAAAGGATAATGCTTCTTCTTATGATCTCTCTCAAATTGAGCATGGTGATGGATACATATGTGGAATCAGTATGTATATGCTTGCATATATTATAGTATATGATAGTTGTTCTTCCATTTTTCTCCCTTGTTTCGCCACTCTAAAGGATAATGCTCCTTGTTATGTTCTTTTTTATTGCTCCTTGTACAGTACAAGTCTTTAATGATCTTTGCATAATCAATAGCTTTTGAAGAACCGTTCCCCTAATCAAGATTACTAGATGCATTAAGTTCAATGAAATTCAATTAGTCAAATCCTCCTCAAGTTAATGGAGTACAAATATTGGTTATTCACTGCATTCACTTCTCTTTATTTGGAGGCACTTGACCTGAAGAATTGAATTGACTATGATTCGTTTTTTTCCTCGAGCTAATGTTTCCTCTTTTAACAGAAGTCTAAGAAACTGTGGTTTGCCAGAAGCTTTTCCAGATTTCAATTCAATACCCGAGCTTATTGGTATGATTTAACATCATTCTCATTAATTGGTTGAGTTCTTCTCAGTGGAGATAGTGGTAGTTCAGCTGCTCCAATATTTATGTGTATTCTTTTGTATTGCTAGGTGCCTCCTGCAGAACTTCAAGACCTTGTTGTGAAGAAGTTGTTAAGGAGTTTATAGCTAAATTATTATGGCGGTTTGAAATTTGTGTTGTTTAGGTGTAATTGGTTAGGGAAAGAAAAGCTTCTAAGAGTTTATAGCTCTACATGTTGAATGTAATGTTTGACATGAAAATGTATGTTAAAAGAATTTTGTGTAATATAATGATAACAATGTTCTTAAATAGCTGAATAAATAAATGTTGTCTTTTGATAACAAAAAATATATATTGTAAGAGCACAAATTTTTTGCCACGATTTTAAATTCGTATTAAATTATCAAAGACAATGGTTTTCACATTTGCTTATAGGCAACGATTTTTAACTGTTGATATTAACGATGAAGAAAAACTATTGCCTATTGTTAAATGACCAAAGACAATGGTTTTCATGTTGTTGCCTGGATAGACAATGGCCACGGTTTTAAAAATGTACTAAATGACCAATGACAACGGTTTTCAATTTCTCTTATAGGCAACGATTTTTGAACTGTTGGTGTTAACGATAAATGAAAATCGTTGCCTATTTTATTGTATTAGACAATGGTTTTAAGAAAGTGTTGCCAAAAGTCAAAAAACCGTGGCCTAAACAAAAGGCAACGCCTCAGACTACCACAGTTACAAAACCGTTGCCTTTGACAAAGAGAACGATTTTTTTAAATTTGGCAACGGTTTCTAGCCGTTGCCATAGGTCAAAAATATTATAGTGTATGAAGAAGTCGCATAGTCACTAGTTCACAAGCATACTACATTGAAACAAATTAGGGTAAGTGAAGTTAAGGTTGAGGAGCGACACTATCCTAAATGAAGTTTGTCACTTCGAATATGCGTGTATTACTAGGTGTGATAAAAAATAAGGGGATAAGTAACTAGGTTAGATCAAAGGAAATTGACTTGTATTATTGAAGTTTTTCGAGGGATAATAAAACACTTGTGATCGAAGTTCTATGACGGATAATATAGCACTACGATTTTCTGTGCACGTTTTATTAATTATTTAATTGATAAGCGATTAATTTTAAAAATGAATCGTCATTGATTTAGGCTAAACTTCAGTTGAGTTTTAGTCTTTTATTATGATTTCCTAGTTTAAGGTAAATTTTCATAATTTTCAGAGACTGAAAGTCTTCGGACCTCTTTCGGGCCCAAATAGGATTTTTCTGAGTTTCATAACTCAGAATTTAATTCTAATTGCGCCATCGGTTTCAAGTTATTATTTAGAGTCAATAGACACCAATTTTGTCCATAACTCATCTCTAGATATTTTTCACTCTAAAATTCAAGTTTCGATGTTCTGAACGTAACCCTAAATCGAGAGATTTTTAATCTCTGGTCGAGTTTTAATCAACAATACTCGGGCATGGTTTTAATCATGATGTTTCATCGTGTTAGTCACATCACCCATTCATGAGTCAAGCTTGCTTGTTGAATAAGCAAAAGTATAACCACTTTCTCATCATGATTTCAATCACTTACATAATCCCCTAAATCACTCGTCCACTCCCTTACACACATCATGGCCCTTTGATCTTCCCAAATCTGATTTCTCCTCTATGAATAAAGCATCACTGGCCTTGAGGGAGCTCTCTTTCCCTCCTCATTTCCTCTCTTTTAAGTCATAAGCATTCATGGTAGATTTCAAGGTATTTTGTCCAACTTTGCTTCTTAATCTCTTAAGTTCTAGCCATTAGATGTTTATAGATTTTGTATATTGTTTATATGTATGTTAGGAACATTTTCAACCGTTGAAATCTCCAAATAATCTTCCTAACTCTTTATGTAATCAAACCCCTAAAACTTCGTGCTTTCTTGAACTTAAATGAGTTTTTTCACATAAAGTTGTTCTCACTTTCCACCATTCTTGCATGATAAAATTTTAGGACTTCAAAATAAACTCCCTATTTAACCAGAAAAATTTGTGACGTTATTGGTGTTTTTAGTGGTGATTTTTACCTCCATTTGTGTTAAGACTTAACCTTTGGAATTTAGGTGGTTAATGGAGAAATTTTATCCCTTATAAAGCCATCTTTGAGACCAAGGACTCTTTGTTGTTCATGGGGATTTTTTTATATTTTGGAACTAAGTATTTTGTTGATTTTAGTTAAAGGGGATGATTATGTAATCAAAGGAATCTTTAAGGAGTTTTTAAACCATGTAAAGCTTGGATTATTCCACTTGTTTTTTGCTTGAAAAATCGTAGACTTGGGCAAGATTAGATATATTTATTTTTATGTTTTTCTAAGTTAAAATATTTATGAGTTAAGTGAAAATTTTGTTGAAAAAATGTTGTTTTAAAAATGTTAAGTATTAAAGTATTTCTAGTAAATTGTTATCTTTTAATTTCCAAGTTAAAGTAATAATTTGGAATTAAAAATGATTTAATAAAGTCTTGGATTTTACTTAAGTTAAAGTGTTGATCTGCTTAAGGAAAGCTTACTTTAAAGTGGTAAGTTTAACTTAACAAATCTTGAGTTAAAGTAATAATTTTAATTAAGTTAGCTTACTTTAAATTGGTAAGTTTAATTTAAGAAATCTTAATTTAAATTAGTGACTTGGGTTAAGTTGACTTACTTTAAAGTGGTAAGTTTGACTTAGAAAGTCTTAATTAAAATGTTGATCTTAATAAGAATTTCTTACTTGTAAAAGATAAGATTTATGAATTGTTCTCATTATCAGAAGAATTTAAAAAGAGTGGAAATGCATGTCTAGGAAAGTTTTGTCTAAGGAAAGACTTGGTATTTAAGCGTGTCTATTGTGACCCGCCTCTCTCTCTTGGGAACTAACCTGGTGTATATTCATAAACTATGGCATGATTCCAGTATAGGAACATCATTGATTTTATTCGAGTAAGCTCGTATTAATTTCGGTATGAAAAATCTTACTATAAGGTATTGATTTTAGAAAGGATGCCTTACTTGAGAAAAATATAAGTTAAGTTTTTGCATAAGTGTCATCATGTATGAATTTTATTTATCAAGTATTGTAATTAATGTTTATCTTGCCTAATGCCATTATGCTTGTGAAATTTGTGTAGTTGCACCAGATACCATACGCTCAATTGTTGTCGAAGAAGCTTTTTGTACATAATTACCAGGTGAGCGAGAATACATCGTGACACAGAGGTGTCATAATATGACATATATACCTCCTAAACTACCTCAAAAGTTTGGAATTGTCTTGGTATTAAGAAATCTGGTACTTAATCAATTGTATGTCTGTTAAGATTAAGTACTTAGGATCTCTTAAGTCATATTGTTTAAGTTATGTCTATATATAGAGTAATGTCGTGGTTATCCATGGATGAACATTACTCAAATAATTGTAGCGAGAAATAATCGATTAACACTTAACTTAATCGATTAGAAATACTCTTTAAATTCCCATATCTGATGGACATAATTGATTATCAGAACTGGTAATCGATTATCGATGTCATAAGACAAAATTCTTTTAGTTACTGTAACTAGGAATAATCAATTAGCCTTTGGTATAATCGATTATCACTGTTATAAAATCGTCTGAATAATGGAAAGCATGTGAATGAGAGTAATACAAGATAAAATACTTTAGTATGGGATGCTGGTGGTAACGGGATTACTTAGGGCTCGTCTGACGAGGTCGTTGACTGTTATGACGTTAAGGATGAGGCCTAAAAGGTTTATGTTTTCCATGCAGCGAGATCGTCTAACCGTAAGTGTCTTAAGATCGGGTCCCACAAGAAGCATTTTGTTTGAAGATGTCTTAGGCTGGGCCGATCATGTAAGAATCAGCAATGATTAAAAGATTTAATCGGCTAACCTCGGTTAGTGTGCATACTCATTATGAACAATGAAGTAGTGGAGAGGAAAATTACGGGAGATGTACGAGCCCCAAGATGTTGAGAGAGACGACGATGGTGGTGATGCGTCAGCAAAGCCTTGAGGGAGAGTCTAGGTGAGACGAGTCCCTTGTATTCCTGGATGAGGTATTATGTTGGATCGGACAGTTGTCATAGCGCAAACTAGACAATATCTAAAAACCTTTTTTTCAATCAAGATCGATGAGGGGGATGCCTAGAAAGTGTTTGATACAACACCGTCCTGAAATGGAAAGTTCCTTTGGAACAGATCAATCACATATCCTTGCAAGGAATGAATTGGTGCGTTCAAATCGGCTGTTATGGGACATGTACTCTCAGTTATTTCCAAATAGTTTATTAAGATGATATTGGCATAAGGATGGATGAACTAAGCATAGTATTTATATACTGTACTCGTGGATATTGATCCCCATATCCTCAGTACAAATATCATTCATCATTGACACTTATGTATGTGATAAAATGTTATGTCTGTTATTTGTTTGTTGTCTTGGTGTGATATTCTGTGTAATTCCACGTCGTCAATGAATAGCATTCATTAGATGTCTTACTTCCCCTTCTTGTCTTGTGTACTTGTATATTGTTTTCTTTAGATGGACAGATCCATGATCTGCTACCACCATTTCATGATGCTCTAAGAGGGAGCAATGAGGGTGGATCTGACCTCGGACTCCGACTCTGAGGAGGATCTGAGTGAGGGCTCTAGTGTCCCGATAGTCTAGGAGTTGTTTTCTAGGAGCTACGTCTCCATTTTACTTTTTGGTTTAACTGGTCTGTGTAGATATTGATGTAATGTTGACGCTCTCAACTATTTTGTACTTATTTACATTTCAATCTTTCAAATGGGAGATGTTTTAAATTTGCCTTGTATTTTGCTACTAAAAATATTGCTTGACAAAACAACACCTGGTTATATGTGTTACGAGGTCAAGTTCATAGTAATTGGAAAAAAAAAGTATTCATAAAATGTGTTGTATCGCTTTTAGTTATTATGCCGCATTAATTTTCGAATTTAGTTATGAAAATGTGACATCTTAAAAAGAAAACGAATGTATGAAAACAATATTACTTATACAATTTTATTAAATGAAAAAAAATTTCTAAAAACTTAAATATAGTAATTAAGAAATAATTTTTTGGGGTGTTATAAATAACGCAACCTTATATTTAAAAACTTATCAACTGATCCAAGAGTTAAGGAGATGTGGGAAATCTTCCTAAAATGGAGAGAGTTGTGGATATTTTCATCCCACCGAGAGTAGACAAACATGGCAAGAGATTTGGCTTATGTAGATTTTGGATGGTCGAAGATAGCAAACAATTGGAGAAGCATCTAGATAGGACTTGGATTGGGTTGCACAAAGTATGGTTCAACCTCCCAAAATTCTGAAAGAGCACCTCCTTCCATGGAAATGATCCACCTGAAAAAAGTCACAGTCACTCGTCAAGATCAGCATCACAATTAGTCATCAGGCAAATGAATATCACAGGACAGAAGAGTGTACGCAGAAACAATATAGAAGTTTGGCCAAGAAATAGGTGTGATGATACCAGCAAGGTGAAGTACCCGCAGAGTCACTAGTCCTCAAGCACATTGCATATAAACAAATTAGCCAATGCAAAGATAAGGTTGAGGATGGACATTATCCTAAATGAAACTCGTAGCTTTAAACGTCCCTGTATTTGGGAGTATAGCTTAATAGTAGCGACTCATTGGAACAATAACTATTTGACTCTAATGTTATGGGTTTGAGTAGCAGGAGGTTTCCCTTCCTTTGTGGAGAATAAATTAATGCAGATGGGGTATTTAAGTTTGTGGGTAAAGTTCAATGTATTCCTAAGTCAAGAGTTGCATGTGAAGGTTGAGATGTTACAACTTATTCATCTTATCGGTATCATACCTATTTCTTGGCCAAATTTCATATTGTTTATGCAAACACTCTTCCTTCTTACAATATTCATTTGTCTGATGCCTAATTACCCCCATAGTTTTTCTCTAAAAAGAATTCACGGTTTTTCAGGTGTATTGGTTTGTTGTGAATTCTGGTATTCGTGTTTGGTCAATGAATAATATAACAATGTTGAACTAATTATTCCAACCAAACACAAAAAATGGTAAAATTGGAAAAGTGATTTGTCGAGGTTCTACATGGATCTCGGAGAAAAGAAAAGAGATGTTGTATCTTGCATATTTTTTTTGGTTTTTTATGTTGTGGTTTTCTTGTGTTTATGTGGAATTTTGTTGTTGTTGTTGTGTATTACTTAATGATCTAAGCATCTAGTTGTATGATAAGAAATAAGTAACCTCCCAAACTAATGGAATTAGATTTTGCCCCTAACAACCTTGCTACACTTTCTAAGGGATTATAATCCCAACCGCCTATGTGATTATAATCTCACGGACCTATGTGATTCCTTTTGCTTTTTTGTTTATATTTTCTAAAATTCAAATGGGTTTTAGAAACTTCTTTTATTTTTATTATTTTAACACTTTAATAAAATTAATGGTGACTTTCTAGAACCTCCTTTTTTTATTTTTTTATTTTAATTGGATAATATACATATTTATTTTTTGTGAAAAAATATTTTGATAGAAAAAATAATTTTTGGGCCTTTTACAGGTCGGACAAAAATGAGCATTCATAATTCTCCATCTTTACTTGTTATTTACCTGATAGAAAGAAAACTGAGGTTTGAAGAATATCATGACAAGTAACTAGTAAATAAATGAATCCAAATTTTGTCAAGGCCCATAAAAACTTACCTCACAACTTCTTATTGCCTAAAAGTGTTTATTGTCTTTTATGAGCTAAGTTTTCTTCAAGATGATTCGAGTTTGTTCTCAAGAGGTGTGATAAAAAGTAGAAGTGAACCTAGAACGTAGGTCGGTAGACTGTAGAAACTAGAGGATGCAAAGATAAAAATGAGGATGTCCGTTAGTGTACTGCTGAAACTTGTGCAGAAAAATGTGAAACTAAGGACGCATGTCGGTGTACTGCCAAAACTTAGAGATATAAGGATAAAACAAAGGATGCAGCTCGATGTTCTACCAGAACATGGGGAGAAAAAGGTGAAACCAAGGACAAGGGTCAGTTTATTGCCAGAACTTGGACACATAAAGATAAAACCAAGGATGCAGGTCAGTATATTAGTAGAACTTGGGGAGAAAAAGGTGAAATGAATTATGTATCTATGTGTACTGCCAGAAATTGGAAACACAAGGATAAAACAAAGGATGCAGGTCGGTGTGTTGTTGAAACTTGGGGAGAAAAAGGTGAAACCAAGGATATAGGTCGATATGCTACTAGAACTTGGGGGAAAATATTAAACCAAGAACGTAGGTTGGTGTACTGCCAAAACTTGGAGACACGGATAAAACCAAGAATGCAGGTTAGTGTACTACTGAAACTTGGTAATTAATTTCACATCATGCTCGATATCCTAGAAAGATTGTTTTGGAACACATCATGCACGAGGTCTTGAAAAACATGATTTTAAATGTTCATCAAGGTACATGACCTGAAAAGCTTGAATTATAAATGCTTATCTATGTAGAGTACCCATAAACGTTAAATTGAATGCAAATCAAAGTACATAATGTGAAAAGCTTGATTGAAAATGTTAATCGAGGTATAGGACCCGAAAAACTTGATGGTGAATGTTGATTGAGGTACAAGACTTGAAAAGCTTGATTGTCAATGCTCATCAAGGTACAAGATTAAAAAAGCTTGAATTGAATGATTATCTAGGTACAAGATCCGAAAAGCTTGATTCTGAAAGCTCATCAAGGTGTAGGACCCAAAAGCTTGATTGTAAATACTCATTGGTGAATACTCATGCATGAAGTTCATGTTGATGTTTGGGTTATAATGATTAATGTATGAATGTGACTATACATTGATCGGTAAGGTGATGATGCATATTAATGAGTTATGGTTGCTATGTGTTTGAATGCAAGAGAATGAAGGGTGAGATCCATGCACAAATGTGTCATTAATTATTTATCTTTTCTATTTCAGATGTACCCAAATTTGCTTAAAGACCCCTTTTATGGCAATCGATACAAATTGCTCAAATGTCATTTTGAGGTGAATGACTAAACCCAACTATATATTGCCTCCAGCGTAGGTTGGCTAGAAAATTCTTTCCAAAGTGTTGATATTTTGGTAATAACGAAAATTGTCTGAGTGTGCCTATTCTGAAATATCAACTTCAATTGGAAGGCTATAACTTAGATCCTCCAAAAAATGCCCCAGATTAGGTAGTTGAGAATGAGTAATATTAAGTTTTCACTTTGATGGCGTTCATTTCATTTTCCCTAATTTTTTCCAAGGGTACCTTATGTAGGTACCTATAGAGAATTTTGTAATTTTATGATGATCCTAGTTGTCTCTGCAAGTTTTCGACTTGGAACAACTCTTTTTTATAGGTTGCCCATGTGGGCTTTCAACCTAGCACCTTTTTTTCTTTCTTTTTTGATCTTTTTTTTTGTGAACACCCTTAGTATGATGGTCTCATTTGAAAGGAATTAGAAGACTTGTATGACTTATTATTGGAATTTTTCTTGAAGGTGATAACTTAATATCTTTCCCCTTCTTGTTTGAGGGATTTTGGCTTCTTTTGATTGAATCAACTTATAGAGCCATGAGAATCAACTTTACTACTTCCCTAATTTTGGGTTTTTTGTAACTTTACACAAGAGAATAGGATCAACTCAAAAAAAAAGACTGCCCCAATTTTGGGTTTTTTTGTAACTTTCTACTAGAAAATGAGATGAACACAAAAATTACCCCAGCATGAGATACTTGGATGTCATCCTCTTGTTTGAATTTTTATGGTATTCTTGGACTAGGAGATCTTAGACCATTAATCATCTCAAAATCTACCACAGTTTATTGTATGCACAGCTCTTTAAAAATACTAAAATAATGATCATGCAAACTTGATAAGATTTTTTTTGTTATGAGTGTTGATGCGATAATGTTGATATTTAAATTTGTATTTGGACTGATATGATGTTGATGATGATAGAATTCAATTCAGGTTTGGGCCTTAGTAAATGTGGTGGTGGTGATGGTATAATGTAATTTGTTTTTTATGTTGTGAGTGGTGATGGGGTGATGATAATAGTGACAAAATGGATGTTAAGTTATGCCTTAAAGATGAGATATTTTATCAAAGTTTTATGATATTAGTGGAGTCAATGTTTTTCGACCATGATGTGCATTTTCGGCAAATAAATCTTCAACAAGGTCTTTTTTTAAGCTTGTACTGTGGTTTGGCTAAGGGTTTTCAAAAAAAGGATATAAGGCACAAAAATATGTGTTTCTCATACCACATTTTCACCTTTCTTCTTTATCATATTTTCAATAGTTTTCTCGAATCATATTCAACAATTAAGAAATAATTTTTAGGTTATGATAAGAATGGTCGAAGAGTAGGTGAAAATTTCTATGAAATTTTCCTTTCGTGATCATTGATATTGCACTTTTTCTCTAACTTTTGTCTGAGATATTAATTGAAGATTCTCAGTGGACTTTTTTTTGTATATTTTCTGCTTTCTTTTAAAAAGCTTAGAACATTTCTTGCAATCTCTTGTCCTTCAGTAACATGAGTGATGTGAAAGAATGCATTATTTTCTTTAATAAATGAATATCGAGGAAAACAGTTAAAAAGTTATCATCCCCGGGTTGTTTGACATATTGAGGGTTATTCAAAATTAATCTATTTCCTTGATGTCTAGGCTCAAATGTGGTGATTAGGAATGTCTTCTTAGTGTTGGGGAATTACACAAAATGTCTTGTATTATTAGAAAGATCTGTTTGAAATGCTCATCATTTTGGGTATTATATTTGCATCATCCTCCATTTATGTTTAGTTTTGAATCAAATATCTCGTATAAATGCATAGATTCATTTTATTTGGGTTTATTTTCTTATATGTTTTTTTTTTTATAAATATCATTAGTGAGGTTAATATGGTTGGTAGGGTGAGGTGGGAGATGTTGAAATTTATATGATTAATGCATCAATATGTACTCTTTAAAAATATATCCATTTGAAAATAATATTTTATTCATGAAGTGTTTGACATTGTCTGTGTTTCTCAAGTGAAGAAAAGTTTTCCAATTGGTCTCCAAGTTAGTTGGCATAGGAGATACTATATCATCTCTATATCTTCTTGAATTTCTTCATGTTCAATCTTGATTGCTTTCAGTCAAGTCAAACAATAGTGTTCCTAAAATCACCTCTTAACTGACGAGTGCCCCAACAATGGGATCATGAATATAGGTAGAATAATTTTTTTATCCATGATGTACATGTAGTGAATATTTTATTTTACTTTTAGTCCATGTTGCATGATTGAAATGCAACTTATAATGATGTAAGAAATATAAGTAATGCTAACCTTAAGCCTATATTACTTAAAATATGTACATGGACATGAATATGTATTTGATTTATTCAGGGATATATGAATCAAATAGATTGCAATTATTTTTTATTGTATCGAAGTGAATGGGATGTAGACAAAGAATGCATGTAATTTTATATTGGTAGAAAATACAAACTTAAATGCACATGATATGGTATAAAATGCTTTTTTTTTGTTTTCGTAATAATGAGTGGGGATATTTACTGTAATTAATTATATGATATGGTGAGATTGATATCGAATTTAAATGAATGATATAGTAACACATGATATGTAATGTTTGAAGGATAAATTTTGCACGAATGATTGGGTGAATGAATAAATAAACAAAGGAATAAGTGAGTGTGTGCATATTAATGAATGAATGCATAAGTTAATGAATGATGAACTTTTTTCTCTTCTTTGATGAATGAGTGCTAAGTTAATGATGATATGTTATTTTTCGAATGCATGAATAAATGAGTGAATAAATATTTAACTTATATGTTTTTCTATTTACATGAATGAATGATATGATGTGTTTTTGAATGCATGAATGAATTTTTGAATAATCTATTTTCCCTTTTAATGCATGAAGAATGTATGAAATATGTATGTTTTCTTTTAAAATGCATGTATGTATGGATGGGTTTTTTTTAAGATATATTTTTTCTTTTGAGTTAATTTATGCATGGATGGAGTGTGTGGTAATGCAAAATGTATACCCCTTAGGATAGTGGACCCTATTTTAGGGGCAAGATAGTCTTAGTTAAAATATATCTACCTACCATGAGAGAGTATATATCTATTATAATGTCTAGGCTTATCTCTAGGGCTCGGGGCTCATCGACAGGTGTGATGATTATAGCTTGGGATTAAATGACATAACCCCAAATCAACCCTAAAAATATACTTTTTAAAAAAAAAAAAAAAAAAGCGAAATCACCCTAGAATATGGAACCCTTTTATGGGTAAGCAATGATGGTTACTCATCATAGTGCAATAACCTCCTTATATCACTCATATAGGGATGATAGACTTAAACTTATTTGGGATAGTAAATCCCATTTTATTATATGCAGAATGAGCTGGATATGATTTGCTTCTTATGTCCTATATAGGGTATACTTACAAGGTTTTGGATAGTCTAACAATCACAATCCTATGGCAATATGTTAGGTTTGATTTAAAGTAGACTCGATAAAGGATCTAGACTTCTAGGTTACCAAACTGTTTCCAATCTTGAGAGAAAAAAAAGGAAAGTTTGTATCGTAGGTTAGGAACAAGAGGAGTCGAGCCCCTCGAGTGTCTAACTCACAATACCAAAAAAAATCTAGGTGGTCCATCATGCTAATAACAGGAGACAAAGTCTAACACCAGCAAAGTAAATGTCCTTCTATCTCAATCTTAATCCTTAATACCCAAGTATAGGACATATGTGTATGTGAATTCAAGTGTAGTGTGAGTGTATGAGGAATTGTACAAATTTTAAAACAAATTTCCAACCAAAAAGTTGCACAAAAAATAATGGTGAGAATGTACAATAATAACTAATAAATATTAATTATATTGAAGTGGTGAAAAATATGTATATATATTTATTTTAAAAATGTAAGGGTATTTAAGACCATGCAAATAGCAATAATTGGGTCTGACTCTCTTAAAAAATCCTCAATGGAGATGCGAGCTATCGCGCCTCGATTTTCGGCTAGGTGACCTCTTGGGAGTCGTCACTAGCTTTTTTGCAGTTACAACATAGAAATGATCTCTTGAATGAGAGTAATGAGTTAGAGAGTCAATTAAGGATTGTGGAAGGTATTAGTACATCGTCTGCCCATAATAAAATGGTAGTTTAGTTAATTTCATGAATTAAATACCCTTGATTTATTAAAGTAAATTTCTTTAAACAAAAGATCTATTTTTTGTTTTTGTGTCTACCAAATATTAATCTTGCTTCTATTCATCCTTATATGTTTTAAGGAATCAAGACTACGTAGTTCTAGGTTTTTAGAAAGTGATATTGATTGATAAAAATTGGTCGAATTATATTTATCTCTCTTTAGGATGGTGAAATTTTATAAATTAATGTTCATATCTTATTTCATCTTCAAGAGAATTAGAAAAATTATTAATAAATTTTGTCCCCTTTGAGAAGTTTGAAGAAGCAGAAGTTAATGTTTGCATTGAATGTCATCTTAAAATTAGTAAAATATTATCCCTTAGAAGAGTGACTTAAGCTAATATTCACATGGAATAATGTTTTTTAAATAACACCCTTATTTAAGAAGTGGAGATATGTGAATTATTATTATTATCATTACCAACTATTAATTAATTAGGAATTACATCGAATGAATAGAAGTATCATAATAAGATCATTCGAAGATGATATAAGAATAAGAAGTAATACCATAACTCTCCTCCATCTTTGATTAATCCCAAAAGTTAAATTATTTTTAATAAATGGTGATAAAAAAATTATAATGTGAAAGATATTTTCCGAAGCAAATAGTCTCGTTAATGGTTATTTTTATTATATTGACTCATAGATCTAAATTGGCATATAATGAGAAAAAATAATTATTTATTGCTTAAAATTTTGATTCAAAATTATTTCTAATAATAAAAAAATTACAATGTTTATGCAGATATTTCTCTATTATGTTGCGGTTAGATATTAAATTATGTAACTAATTAATTGATATTTTCCTTATTAATTAGTGCAAAGTTGTTGCTACTAATTAATTTGTGTATGCACTTATTACTTGAATCTTTATTTAAAAACCAAAGTTTTTTTCCTTTTATACACTATTTGTATTTATTTTCATTATTTTGTATCAGATTTTGATTATTATTATGTTGGCACTTGTTTACGTTATTAATTAAATCAAATTTGTAAATAATAGAAATAAATGACTAAAACAAGAAAATGGAAAGAAATATATACGTCTAAGTGCCAAAGTAGAGGGTAACCACAATAATGAATAATAACATGGAAACATGAGCAGCGTAATTAATTGGGTATGATGAATGAGTAAATGTTGCTTTACATGAAAAATGAGTGTGTAAAAATGAGTATGATGATAATAATTAATGATTCAATTATGAGTTCAAATTATTGGAAGAAAGTCGATCAAGGGTGTTTCATTGTCTACAGTTCTACACTCCATCCGGGAAAAATGAGTCATTATGATGTGGAGACTACAGTTTGAAATGACACGTGACCTTTTGCTTTTGTCTACAATAGCTCATTAATGACTGTGGAAAATGACACAATAACTACAGGGTAATTAATCACTTAAGGATATGCTAATTACTCGCATGGAAAATGAAAAACTAAAGGAAAGAGATTTGCAAAATTTCTGCACAGATCTCAAAAAAATAAAAGAGGGGTTTTTTGTGTTCTTTTTGGTTTTTGTGGTGTTCTTGTGTGTCACTATGATAGGTTTTCTCTAATTTTTCTGGTTTTTTTTTGTGTATTAGTTTTTTTGTAGTTTCTGGTATCCGTGTTTGGTCAAGAAATAATATAGTAACAATGAACTAACTATTTCAACCGTTTTTTGTGTTGCGGGTTTCTTGTATTTTTGTGGAATTTCTTTGTTTTCACTTAATGATCTAAGCATCTAGTAATATGATAAGAAATAAGCAACCTCCTCTTAAACTAATGTAATGGTAATGCAATCAGATATCACCCCTAACAACTTTGCTACACTTTCTAAGGATTATAATTCCAACCACCTATCTGATTCCTTTTGTTTTTTTTTTGTTTATATTTTCTAAAATTCAAATGGATTGTAGAACCCTTTTTTTGTTATTATTATTTTAACACTTAAGTCAAATCAATAGTGAGTTTCTAGAACCACCTTTTATTCTTTTTTATTTTAATTAGAAAATATATTTATTTATTTTGAAAATATATTTTAATCTAAAAAAATTATTTTTGAGTCTTTTATGGGCAGACAAAAAATGAGAGTTCAAATATATAAAAATTAAACTTTGATGTGTCAAAACCATAATCATTCAATAATTCCAATTCAAACCACGTTTTTATATTTATATGCTAATTTCCATACATTCAAATTCAAATATTTTAATAGTTTGTTACTTTATTTAATTATTTATTTATTTATGAATTTCCAAGTATTTTTAAACTTTTTTAGTATAGCTATAAGTTTAAAATATTTAATGTTTTCAAATATTTAATATTTCAAACAGTATCCCATAAGATCATATTTTCAAAATGGAATCAGTTAAAGTAATATGATCGTCTTTTTTAAGTTTTTTTTTTTGAAAACATCTCAACATCTTATGTTTTGAAATTCAAATTATTTATAATTTTTAAGATTCAGTTTCCTTACTGTTAATTATTTGCTATAAAAACTTATTCCTATTTTCTAACTTTGCCACTACAAAATATACAACTGTCAATATTGTATATAAAAATATTATAAAATTTAGTAACTTATCATAAATTATTTTTTAATATATTAGGACAATCGTTAGTATTTATTCCAGATATACGTTTCTGTTTCATAACCTACTTACGTGTTCTTCAGATATTTATAAATATTTTAAAAATAATTTCTGCAGTAGTGACAACTTTTTGCAATTGATAAATTCCATATCTTAAAAGATGTTGTGATCATCGAATGTTGTCCGGTTCCTACTTTAAAACAAAAAATAAATAATATCAAATATTAAATATATTACAAAAGTATATTTAAATTAATCAGATTTGATTCCATTTTTTATATGAGAAAGTATATAGTTTTGTATTTCTCATTCATATAGAAAATGAGTTTAAATGACTTAATGAACACTTAGTGGATCAACAATGGTCAGATATAGGGGTGTTTAAATTCAGAACAATTCAAAAATAAAACTGAAACCGATCCAAAATAGATTGAAACTGCAAAAAATGAATGTGTTTGGATCGTGTTGGACTTATTTTTAAAGATCGATTGGTTTGGTCTGGATTTTGGTTTCACCTCTTGGATCGAGACTGATCCAGATCGGATAAAAATAGTATATAAAGTTTAAGTGCGTAATACTTTTAAGTGTCTTCTAAACTTAATCTTAAGTACCAACGGGCGTTGGTTCAAGTGGTACATGCTTGATTCCCCTTAAGCAAGAACCCGAGTTCGAGTCTTGTGGATGGAAAAAATGCTCGTTGGGAGAGTTAGCCTCGCTTACCTGTGGATGCGCTCGGCTCGGACAGGATTGCCT
This sequence comes from Lupinus angustifolius, assembly GCF_001865875.1. Classification (NCBI taxonomy): domain Eukaryota; kingdom Viridiplantae; phylum Streptophyta; class Magnoliopsida; order Fabales; family Fabaceae; genus Lupinus; species Lupinus angustifolius. The sequence continues at coordinate 67,630 of NW_017719365.1, forward strand.
CCAGTGCAAGAATACATGTGGGAAACCAAAAAAAAAAAAAAACTTAATCTTAAGTCTAAACTTCAAAGTTGTACCTATATTTTATTTGTTATATTCTATAACATACACCCCACAGCACACACGCGCGCACACACATACAGACATATATATATTGCTATGTTTTAAATCATATTATTTATATTTGATGTACTTGTTTAGAACTCAAATCAATCTCACAACTAAATGAAGAGGATTCAAATGTTGATATTCTGATTAGGTACTTTATTATCTATTTTATTATTGTGAAAGTATTATTGTTATTGATCATTGGTGAAACACTCTAACTGTTAAAATTACGTTATAGGTGTTCATATTATTGTTGATTTGTTGTCTTGTTATTATTGATGTCTTATTGTTGTTGTTGCCATTTTTTACTTTTATTATTATTGTCTTACTGTTTATTACTATTTTATGAGGTTGTTTACTTATATTATTGTTGCACACATTTAATGTTGTTTTAATGTTATTGAACACTTATTATTGCTTTATGGTTAATATTTAGTCATTTTTTTGAGTTTTGAATGTAAGTGCAATTTCAATATTTTATAAAATAAAAAACAATCCAAAACGAGCTGAAACAGCATATAATATTTGAACGGATTGAATCGGTCATCTTAATATAAACATACGAGACTGGATCAAACCGCATATTAATTATGTGTTTAAACCGGGTCATTTTTTGCCTAAAAATTGATCCAAATGAACTACAAACACTCCTTGTCAGATACACTCAAATTAATTTCCTCTCCCTGTTTTTAATGATCAATAGGTACTTAATAGGCTTAATTGTTATGGAATATCATCTCAAAATAATTTACACTATCAAATTTCATTTTTGAAACTAAAGTAAAAATTATTTCAATAGTGGTTAGCCCCACTTACCTGTGGATGTGTCCGGTTCGGACAGGATTGCCTCCAGTGCAAGGATACCTGTGGGAAACCAAAAAAAAAAAATAAACTTAATCTTAAGTCTGAACTTCAAAGTTGTACCTATATTTTATTTGTTATATTCTATAACATACACCCCACAACACACACGCGCGTTGTGAAAGTATTATTGTTATTGATCATCGGTTAAACACTCTAACTGTTAAAATTACGTTGTAGGTGTTCATATTATTGTTGATTTGTTGTCTTGTTATTATTGATGTCTTATTGTTGTTGTCATTTTTTGCTTTTATTATTATTGTCGTACTGTTTATTACTATTTTATGAGGTTGTTTACTTATATTATTGTTGTACACATTTAATGTTGTTTTAATGTTATTGAACACTTATTATTGCTTTATGGTTAATATTTAGTCATTTTTTTGAGTTTTGAATGTAAGTGCAATTTCAATATTTTATAAAATAAAAAACAATCCAAACCGAGCTGAAACAGCATATAATATGTGAACGGATTGAATCGGTCATCTTAATATAAACATACGAGACCGGATCAGACCACATATTAATTATGTGTTTAAATCGGGTCATTTTTTGCCTAAAAATTGATCCAAATGAACTGCAAACACTCCTAGTCAGATATACTCAAATTAATTTCCTCTCCCTGTTTTTAATGATCAATAGGTACTTAATAGGCTTAATTGTTATGGAATATCATCTCAAAATAATTTACACTATCAAATTTCATTTTTGAAACTAAAGTAAAAATTATTTCAATAGTTTAATATATCATTAGTATACTTATTAATGAGGAGATACCAATTTAAAAAATATGTGTCAAATATTTGAATTCGATCCATTCATTATTCACTCATTAATAGATGATTTGCTCAGAAGAAAAAATGCATCCAAGGTCCTTTTAAATAGAAGAAATAAATAACACATTATAACACACAAAATAGGGAAACACAAAAAAAAAAAACAAGTGAGAAATTTGGTTGCTTCCTTCCTCATTTTTATCAAATATGCACTTTCTTTTCATGCTTTTTATATTTAATTTAATTTCCTTTTTAATAAAAATATGCTATTTGGTTATATAATTAAAAAATGATTAATTTAATAATTTCCATTTTTAATAAATAAAAATCATTACTTTTTTATGAATAAATTTCGACTCATATACAAAGCTTATTTTTATAAATAATAACAAATATTCATTTTCTTTAATAAAATTGGACATACAACTAAACAAATGTTCTTCTTCTAAATTAAACAACTATGTAATAAATAGTAATGGGATGATAGTGATTAAAAACATAATACCATTTTAAGTTCAGATGCAGTGTCCAACATATGGATGCATTATAATAGATGAAAAAATAATGAAAAATTATTAACAACCTTTTTAAACCTTATAATATAAAAAACCTTTATGAATTGAAAAGCATGCACAATTATAACGGTGCTTCTGCCATCCTTAAGTAGAGATACGATGTGGAGCATAAGATCATAGACAAAATAGGAATTTTATGTAATTTTAATTCCCTATTATTACTCATGAGAATATGTAGTAGCAAAATAACTTGTAAGAAGTATAAAAATAAACTTTTCATCTATAAATAAATAAAATAATCAAACAATTTTAAGTATAAAAATATTCTATGCATATAGATGGCAAAAATACATGTCACATGTATACCATGAAATATATGCGGAACATGTATGTATGAAACATACATGTTAAAAAATGTTAAAGACAAAATAGAAAAATAGAAATTATATTATGATTATAGTTACACAATGCTTTAACTTTATATATAATATAAAAGTATATATATATATATAAATAAATATATAATTTGAATGATGTTGCAGACCAACACATACACTCAAGCATGGTTGTGGAAAAACCGGCTTGACTTTGCTTGTTTATTTAAAGTTTGAATCTAAATCTTTGAGCTTGAATTGCTTAAATAATATAAGTGGGAACTTATCTATACTTCTATACTATATATAAAGTCAAAACATGAAATAACTTTTCTCATGGTATAATTTTCATTTCCTATATTGCCCTTAACATTTTTTAATTTTAAAAAAAAACTATATAATCTTAAGCAACTACCAACAATACATTAATTAACCACATATCTCACCTTAAATTAAAGATTATCATAAACAAAAAAATATATAATATATAAATATTGAATATATAATATCACACAATATTCGCGGCAGACACGAAGTGCCTATACACACTAGTATCATATAAGGCTAAAACACTCATTTATTTATTTTTAGGTTTTAATTTAATATTATATAAAAATTAGTTTCAATTTAGTAATCTATATTTTGTAACAGTATTAAATTATACCCGTATGTCATCAGGACACACAATGTTGGCTCGAAAGTGAGCTTATAGCTTTAAAGATAACTTGTGAAACTAGTTTAAGGTTGTTAGGTAAATAAATTTTTAACACAACTCATATCTTTTTAAAAATAAACTTATAACATACATTTAAAAGTTGGTTTTCCAAAAACAATAACAGCTTTTAGTAATTTATTTTTCTGTTTTAACCTTTTAAAATTTTTAAATTAAAAAGGCTTCACCATACTAAAATATCTACTAATAATTATAACTTAATTATAAATAATGAAACAAATAAATATTATAAATTAATAAGTATTAGAAATAAATACTAATTATTTTACTTAAATAAATAGGTTATTATAAATTTCTTATATTTTTATCAAATTATCAATATTTATTTTATCATTGTTAATTATGTCAACTAATGATTATAAATTAATAAATAACTGAATATATAATAAATAAATATTTGATCTATTTCTTTATCTATTTAGTACGTCAGCTCTAGTTAGCTATGTGAAACTCCTTTTTTATTTTGGAAAATGGTAAAAATATGTAGGTCAAACTTTGTATTGTGATCACCTAATTTTGTCTAATTCAAATATAAGAGAAAACATACATTCCTTGTTGTGTAGCGGCAGAAGATGTCGAAGTGAGTGTTAATTTTCTTTCTCCTTTACCTTCATGTTCCTTCTTCATTATTTTGGTGTTGCCATGTTCAACCTTATTGGGCCTTTTTTCTTCTTTTTTGTTTGAGGGCTTTTTGCTTCCAGCCCATCTTTGTTAGTTACAATGTTTCTATTTATAGTTGGTAGGTTTGTTTACTTAGTAACAACCTTTCCATTTTTTCAGTTTTCTCTTTACTCCTTCATGCATTCTCTTTGTAAAGTTTCAGTTGCAAGATTCAATAAAGTTTTTTCTTGCTTTTCTTCTATTTTCTTCCGTTGTGCACTTTCTCTAAGATGGTATCAAAGCATTAATGTACTGAATCCTCTTCCCAAACTCTCATCTCTCTTTCCTCCTCTTTTCTCCTCGACGAATATCCCTTATCATGACTACACCAAGCTACTCCATTGACTAAAGTAACTGAAAGTGCAAAGTGTCAAGAATAGCACTAGCAATGCTTTGCCTATGTTTTGATGAAGACAAAGTTTTACTAAAGCTTGAAGATGACTCAACATTCAACATGCCTAGAGCTCATTGGTCATATATAGACTAGAATATATAAATAGAGTCATTATTCTAAGTAGTTTGGGATGTGTGCCGTAGTAAGTGAGTATAGGTGAGGTGAACCTAGGTGCAGGTCTCTCAAGCCATTATACTTGTCATATCACATCCATGAGACATGTCCTCTAGTTAATTGTATGTTCATGCATTAATCATACATGTTATATGTGCATATTAGGCATAATATAATTGCTTAAAACGTGTATAGGAGTGAAGCATAACATATGAGAAGCTTACCTTTTGAACCACGTGTTTTAATATGCTGTTTAATCGATTAACGTAGTGACTTAATCGATTAACTCAACCGTTTTTCTGTTATATCAGTATTTCTGTTACAACTGGTTTCTTTTTCAATTCTGTTGCACTGGTTAATCGATTAACAGGTTACCTTAATCGATTAACATGACTGTTTTGTGTTATAACTGATTTCGGTTTTAACTGCTTAATTGATTGCAACGAATTCAACTGTCAAAACTGCCTAGTATAAGTTGAGGCAACTTCGAGAAAATTGTAGCATTGCATTCCATTGTATAGGATTGATTTAGAGAGCATATTTTGTTTTTGCATTCTATTTTTGCAAGAGAGTTGCATGTGTGAGGAAGAGAGTTTACCATGCCTTATTGAGTCTTTGATTTGCATACTATTTTTCATATGCTTATTCTCATCCTTATCTTGCTCACATGTTCATGCATTATTTGTAAAAATTCTTAGAGGGATATATTGATTAATGTTTTTGATTAACTCACAGGTATTTGATGACTTGAGTGAATTGTGAGTGGGTTAGTCTTAAGGTCTTTTATTGTAATATTTCAAGCATTATTGTGCTTATAATACCTTGTTGTTGTAATCTGTTTTTTTTTTGTGTTTTGGATTAATCTCTTGGTGTCGTACCACCACATAGATTGGGATTCTTCACCAAGACTAGGAGGTATTGATTTGAGAACAAGAATCTTGGTTGAGGTTGTTTTGTGATAAAGGTTTTCTCAGGCGATAGGTAGAGCCAAACCAAGGGTTAGGTGTTCTAGATTTCAAGAAAGAAGTATCCTATATTTTATAAATTGAATTGGTGTGTGATCATACATATATTCAATATTGTGAAGAACAAAATCTCCCAATATCAGAAGGGGAGGCCTGAATGTAGTTTGCAGTGGACCGCAAACGAACCAGGATAAAAATTCATCTTTGCACGCTGTTCTCTCCTTAAATCTTCTTTACTTTTCTTGTTGTTTCAATTCAAGTTAATGGCTGATATTTTGCATAATTGTACCTTGCCATACCATATGCTTGTTAATATTGTTTAAAAATATCTGCTTTATATCTGTTCATTTGATTTTAAATAACTGTGCAATTTGCTGCTCTGATCATTCTGTTCTGTGTGTGTTAATCGATTAAGACCAGTTGTTAATCATTTAACTGAGCTGTTTCTAGAACTGGGTTTTGGTGCGAGAAGCGGTGATTGATAACCGCGACACCTATTCAACCCCCCCTTCTAGGTGTTCCTAGGCCACTGATACCTAACAGTAACAATCCTTATTACCTTCACCCAACTGAGAGCCCTGCACAGATCCTAGTAACACCTCTTTTAAATGGAAGCAATTATCATTCTTGGGCTCTTCCTATGAACCTTGCACTGGATTCCAAGAACAAGTTGAAGTTCATCACTGAAACCTTGAAGCAGCCACCACTAGATGAACCTTTACACGGTCTATGGAAAAGATGTAATAAAATGGGGCTCTCATGGATACAACGTTCAGTGGAGGAATCAATTGTCAAGTCTATCTTATGGATCGATTCAGTCGTTGATGTTTGGAAGGATCTCCATGATAGATTTTTCCAAGGTGATAAGTTTAGAATTTCATAGCTGCTCCATGAATTTTACTACCTTAATCAAGGTAATCTCACAATATCTGAATATTTTGGTGAGCAAAAGAGCCTTTGGGAAGAGATTGAAACATGCATGCCAATTCCTAACTACACATGCTCCACCCCTTGTACTTGTGGAGTAATTCCCCTAGTCAAAGATTATAGAGAATAATGCTATGTTATTAGATTTGTAAAGGGCCTGAATGAGCAATATGTTCAAGTCAGATCTCAGATAATGCTTCCTGATCCCTTGCCCACCATTAGTAAGACTTTCTCTTTATTAAGCCAACAAGAAAGACAGTTCAACATTCCAACCCTCCCTGACCCAGAACCTCAAAATAAGGCTTTAACCTTAGCACCATGCAAGAAAGTTACAAGACTCCAAACAACAACAGCGCCAATTTTAGAGGAAGAGGAGGCAACACATATAGAGGAAGCAGGCGTAGATTCAATAGTGGAGGTAGAAATCAAGGAAATAAATTCTACACTCATTGCCAAAGAACTAACCACACCATTGACACATACTTTATTAAGCATGGATATCCCCATGTGTACGAGAACAACAAACCCACCAAGATCGCAAATCATACAATTGGCTTTCTCTTAGACCAAAGTGGTGAAGACAATCAACTACAACCATTAAAATCAGGAACCAACAAAGTATTCACAGATGAGCAGGTTCAGAGTATTCTAGACTTGATGCATAATGCAAAACCATAATATCATTCTGTTAACTCATCAATACAAACCAAGACTATCCCTGCTTCACCAGGTAATATTAAGCCTTGCTGGATCATGGACACAAGTGCTACATATCATATTACCAATGATATACGCAACCTTCAAAACTATAAGTCCATAGCACCCATGTCCATCTCCCTACCTAATGGTGACAAAGTCTACACTTGCATTTGAGGAACTGTTTTTCTCACACCAACTTTAAGATTAACATATGTTTTACTTGTTCCACAATTCCATATTAACCTGCTCTTAATGAATAAACTAATGCACAATTTCCACTGCTATTTGATTATTTCTCACAATAAATGTTTGATTTTGCAGAACCATACCAAGAGGATGATTGCTTCAGTTAGACCACATCAAGGACTCTTCTTGATAGATTTACATTATTCTGAACATTTTATAGGACAATACTCCACTATTGTTGATTCTGTTAGATCAAATAATGACAATTGCTTATGGCATCTTAGACTTGGACATACTCCTCCTCCTGTTTTGATTCAATTTAAAAGATTTTTTTTCCTTATATTCATACTGCACATGATATTACTCCTTGTCATATTTGCCACATTGGTTAGCAAAGAAAGCTACCTTTTAACGCAAGCACATCTCTTACCTCACATTGTTTTGACATTTTTCATGCTGACATTTGGGGTCCATACTCTGTGCCATCTATGTATGGTCACAAATACTTCCTCACTCTTGTTGATGATCACACAAGATTCACATGGATCATCCTTCTAAAATCCACGGCAGAGACTAGGTCTCATTTGATCCATTTCATCTCCTATATAGAAACTCGGTTTAATAAGAAACTCAAATGTTTGAGGAGTGACAATGGAGTGGAGTTCTTGATGCATGATTACCTAAATACAAAAGGTATTATCCATCAAAGAACTTGTGTTGAGACACCTCAACAAAATGGGATTGTTGAAAGAAAACATCAACACATTCTCAATGTAGCAAGTGCTATCTTCTTCCAATCCCACCTATCCTAAAAAATTTGGAAATTTGCTGTCCAACATGCCATTCACATTATCAATAGGCTGCCCACACCCTTACTAAAACAGCAAAGCCCATATCAGTGTCTCTATAAAACTTTACCCTCTATGGATCATCTTAGAGTGTTTGGATGTTTAGCATATTCAACGACCTTACAATCCCATAGACATAAATTTCAACCTAGAGCTACTAAAGCTGTCTTTCTTGGTTACAAAGAAGGAACCAAAGGGTATATCTTATACAACCTTCAATCTCACAATATTTTCATTTCCAGGAATACAATCTTTTATGAGAACCATTTCCCTTTCCAATATCACCCTAATAATGATCTCAAAACCAATAACATATGCAAACCTATCCCTCCATCTCCTAATACCCATATCCTTGACCCTATTGACAACCATTCTGCTACCTTACCAGCTTTACAGCCCCTATCCCAAAACCAACCTAATTCCCCTCCCCTTCAACCCATTAGACAGTCCACTAGAATTAGGAATCCTCCATCCCACCTTCAAGATTATCACTGTAGCCTTACCACTTCCATACTTCAACAGCCAGATCACCCCACAAGTATTCTCTATCCCCTATCCTCTTGCCTCAGCTATACTAATTGTGCTTCTTCTTACAAGAACTTCTATCTTGCTGTGTCAACTACTCCTTAGCCATCTACCTACAAACAAGCTTCCTCCATTCCTTGCTGGCAAGAAGCCATGAACCAAGAATTACAAGCTCTTCAACTCAATAACACTTGGTCAATTGTTCCCCTACCTGACAACAAAGTACCTATTGGCTGCAAATGGGTCTACAATGTAAAATATCTTGCAGATGGGACCCTGGATAGATACAAAGCAAGGTTGGTGGCCAAGGGATTCAATCAAATGGAAGAGGTGCACTACTTTGACACATTTCCCCTGTTGTCAAGATCACTACAATTAGGGTTATCTTGGCATTGGATGCTGCAAAGTCTTGGTTCCTTGAGCAGCTGAACATCAACAATACATTTCTTCATGGAGATCTACATGAAGAAGTTTATATGCAACCCCCTCCAGGTCTTCTTCCTCCTACATCCTCTCTGGTTTGCCTGCTTCAAAAATCACTTTATGGACTCAAGCAGGCAAGCAGAGAATGGTATACAACACTCTCCAACAAACTCATGTCCTTGGGATTCATTCACTCATCTGCAGACCAGGCCTTTTTCACCAAAAAATCACAACACTCATTCACTGCTATTCTGGTTTATGTGGATGATCTGGTTCTCATTGGCAACAACCTCTCTAAAATCAAATATGTCAAGCATATCCTAGATATTTCCTACAAAATCAAAGACCTAGGACAATTAAGATACTTCCTAGGCCTTGAAATTGCAAGGCCTGTAAGGGCATTCATCTCAACCAACGAAAATACACATTATCATTACTTGAAGACTCATGCATTCTAGCCTCCAAGCCTACCAAAACACCCTCGGATCCATCCATTAGACTCCACATGAACCAAGGGACTCCTCTCACAGATCCTTCCTCTTACAAAAGACTTGTGGGGAGACTCATCTACCTCACCATCTCTCGACCTGACATTTCATTTTTTGTACAACAACTAAGTTTATTCATGTCCAACCCTCACTCCATACACCTTACTGCTGCTCACAGAGTCCTACACTACCTAAAGACCTCTCCATCACAAGGCCTCCTTTTCAACTCAAATTCCACTCTGAAGTTATTTGCTTTTGCCGATTCTGATTGGGCATGTTGCCTCGATACAAGAAAGTCCATTATTGGGTTTTGTGTGTTCCTCGGGTCCTCCCTCATCTCTTGGAAAATCAAGAAGCAAAACATCGTTAGTCGATCTTCCTCTGAGGCCGAATATCGAGCCTTGGGCAGCTTGGTTTGTGAGCTACAATGGCTTGAATATCTCTTCACCGATCTTCATATACCAATCTCTCTTCCTACATCAATCTATTGTGATAATAGATCAACAATCTACCTTGCACATAATCATGTGTTTCATGAACGTACGAAGCACATTGAAATCGACTTCCACATTGTTTGAAAAAAAATCAGAAGGGTCTTGTTCATCTTCTGCCCATTCCTTCAGCTGATCAACTAACTGATGCCTTCACTAAAGCTCTCCCTCCGAAATCATTCAAGAACTTCATCTTCAAGTTAGGCCTTTGTGATTTACACCGTCCAACTTGAGGGGGGGTGTTAATTTCCTTTCTCTTTTACCTTAAGTCTCAAGGAACAATGGCCTTCATGTTCATTCTTCTTCATTATTTCGGTATTGCCTTGTTCAATCTTATTGGGCCTTTTTTCTTCTTTTCTGTTTGTGGGCTTTTTGCTTCTAGCCCATTTTTCTCTTTGTTAGTTACAATGTTTCTATTTATAGTTGGTAGGTTTGTTTAGTTAGTAACAACCTTTCTATTTTCAGTTTTCTCTTTACTCCTTCAAGCATTCTCCTTGTAAAGTTTCGGTTGCAAGATTCAATAAAGTTTCTTCTTGCTTTCTTCTCTTTTCTTCCGCTGTGCACTTTCTCTAAAAGCGAAGACGTGGTGGTAGTGCTTGTAACAAGTTCAGGATGTCACTGGGTTTACTAGTGGCACCACTGTGAACTGTGTTGACAACACATGGGCTAAGAACCTATACATTATATCAGTGAAGGGTATCAAGGGCCGCTTGAATAGATTGCCATTTACTTGTGTTGGTGACACGGTTATGGCTAATGTTAAAAAGGGGAAGCCTGACCTCGGGAAGAAAGTCTTGTTATTGTGAGGCAACATAAGCCATGGCGATGAAAGGATGGGGTCTTCATGTACTTTGAAGATAATGCTGGTGTTATTGTAAATCCAAAAGGAGAAATGAAAGGTTCTGCGATCATTGGGCCAATTGGGAAGGAGTGTGCTGATCTTTGGCCAAGAATTGCAAGTGCTGCCAATGCCATTGTTTGAGATGGTTTTCAAGTTATGAATAGATTGTTAATTTTGTTAAACATTAAACTGTTTTTGGTGTACAAGTTAGCAGTTGGATTTTAAGCAATTTTCAGATGTATTTGAAACGGTCAAAGTATCTTTCGCCCCTTAAAATATAGACAATTTTGATTTTAGCCCCTAAAAAAAGAGAAAATATGAAGGGTGATATGGTATTTTTGTTGTTTTATAAAATTAATTAATTATTTTGTACTAATATACAACTATCATAGATTTTTTGTGAATTTATAAGGATATTAAATATTTTATCCAATCTAGGGAACTTTGTTAACTTTTGTGAGACATAAGAACATTTGGGTCTTTTCACGGTCAAAATAATTTTTTTGGAGAAATTAAGAGGGTTTTGGTGATTTTCAAATAAAAAGGACTAGAAAATAATTTTACACAGTTCAATGATTTCTAGATAAAATTCTACCGAGATATATTATAGTATTTTTCAAATAAACAACAATATTATCGATTGTTATCAGCCTTTTTGAAAATAAGATACAAACTTCTGAGTATTTTTATTTGAAAATTACACATTCTCTATCACAAAATCCTTTAATTTCAATTATAACTAGCAAGTTACCCGTGCATTTGCACGGGATGGTATTTTTTTGCCGCATGATTAAGAACATATATTATATGTGCATTTACGATTAAGAATATGTATGTTGCTAGTGAGTTCACATGGTTAAAAACATATATTTTACCAGTGCATTCGTATTGTTAAAAATTATTAATTATATATAAAATCATACGGTCTAACTGTTTAAATCGGATAAACTTAATACGTGACATCTTCTGTTTTAACATCTTCCTCGACTTTCCCAATATTGTTTTTTACACATACATAATATGATATAGTTAGCAGTATCCTATTAATAAATAAAAATCACCAATAAATTTATAATTTCATTATTATTTGATTCTAAAATAAGATTAATATACAAATAAATATTATTATTTGACTCTAAAATAACTACAAACAATATGTTATGATTCATATTATTATTATTTTAATATTGCTATAGTAACATTATATTTTAATATTGCATATGTAATCATATTCCTTTTATTTTTAAATAAATCACATACATTATAGAGTTAATTTTTTGTATCATCATGTTATTATATTTGATTGTTTAATTTAATTGGTTAATTGTGTATAATGCCATTTTTATAATTGATCCACAAAATTTGAGTTTTTATATTTATTTATGACATTAAAAATATAATTATTTACTTATAAATATAATTATAATTGTGCATTAAGTTTCTAATGTTAAATAATTGTGTAATATGCTCAATTAATCATGCACGTTATGCAGTTCAATAAATCAGAATAAATTATAGATTAATGAATCCAAATATAAACAAATTGTCGAAAATGATAAAAAACATTAATGAGTAGATATTACTCAATTAATATTCCATAAATTCATTAATTATAATACTGAAATTTATATTTCATTTTTGTAACTTATCTATAAATTCAAACAACAAATTGAATATAAGTTAAATTAAATATTAATATTCCGAAAATTTATTATTTACGATTCGGAAAATTTATATCAATAATAAACATTACTTAAAATTAGGAAATTATAAAGAATTTAATCAAAATATAAATCAAACAAATTAATTATCACAATCAAATCAAATTGCTTTAATATTTTGATTGTCACATCCTATTAAAGATTAAATAGAAATTAATCCAAATACGCAATGAAAAATCAAATCACAAAACCAATTTTTAGAATAATTATGTAATTTTTAGATAAGGGAATAAAAGATATTCAAAGACAATTATGCCTAATAATTTTGGAATATAAATTCAAACAAAATAGAATATAAATGAAACTGAATATAAATATATTTCGCAAATTTATTATTTACAGTTATGGAATGTTATCTTCATAATGAGCATTGCTTAAAATTAGCAAATCATAAATAATTTAATCAAAATATAAATCAAATCAATTAATTATCATAATCAAATGAAATTTCTTTAATATTTTCATTATTACACCCTATTAAAGAGAAATTCAATAAAAAAAACACAATAAAAATAAAAAAACAAAAATAATTGTGAGGATAATTATTTAGTTTTTAGATAATAGAGCAAAATACATTCAAAGACAATGATACCTAATAATTTCAGTTTCTAAAGTGTAAGTATCAATTAATATTACTCAATTAATACATTCAAATACATTAATGAGTAATTATTCCTCAATTTGTATTCCACAAATTTATTAGCTATAATTATGCAAATTTATATTATATTTTTGTAACTCATCCATAAATTTAAACAAAACAGAATATAAATGGAATAAAATATTAATATTCCATAAATTTATTACTCATATAGTAGAATATAAATGAAATTAAATTGTCTTTGGTAGTTATGACTGATATGTTGATCATATTTACTATGATTAATTAGATAAAATATACATATTCAACAATTAAACATGTCAAATTATTTATGATGAGAATAATTTTTTTAAAGATTATTCTTACTAATATAAGGTTGATACATTCAGATAGTGAAAATAAATAATTTAAAGTGAAAAAGAACAAACACATAATAAAATTAAAGAACTATTATTCTACACTCAAATAATCAATATAACCTCTAATTGTTGTATTATAGGATGTGAAGTTTCTTTTCTGTAAATGTCAAAACAAAGAATATGGCAAATTTGTATTTCCTGCTTTAGAAAAAATAACCACACAGGAAAAAATATTTTAACAAATATCATGTGAGAAAAAATAATCAAATTCACTTGTTGTGTAAAGGAGAATAAAATTGAAGATTTTAGTAAGATAGGGACACTTAGACATAACACTAACCTGTAGATATGCTTTAAGGGAGAGTCAAACCGCAAATGAAGAGACAAGATGATAAAAGCGAGATAAGATGAGAAGATAAATAAATTTATAATAACAAACAAACAAATACAATATTGTAACTTGTAACTAAATGTATATATAAAAATGAAGATCGTGTACATAACATAGTTATTGAGGGTTTGGTCATTGTTAAGGATGAAATCCTTGTAAATCAGACACTAAGGAAGATGATTATTGGAAGAACAAATCTACAAAATAATGAAATCAATCGTACCATATATACAATATAAACAAATCAAAGAAAAAATAAGAATACACATGCATAATAAACAAAAAATCAATTAAAATATCTAGAACATGAGAACATATCTAAAAGTAAACAAATGAATGAAAAAATCAATAAAAATACACTTTAAATAACATATTTACAAAAGAAGAACAAATCTACAATAATGAAGATTGAGTAGCGGGATATAGAAGTCATCATATTAGGTTAATGAATGAAAAAATCAATAAAAATACACTTTAAACAACATATTTATAAAATAAGAACAAATAATGATGAAGATTTAGTAGCGGGATACAGAAGCCATCATATTAAGTTTAAACGAAATGAAGATTGACAAATGAAACATTGGATTATAGACATGTGAGAGAAGAAGAGAGAAATATGAAATGAAAGTGGGAGAAGAATATGGAGATGTGAAATGATAATGGTGGAGAAGTAATTCACATGTGAAAAATGATTCAATCACATTTATTGTGAGATGTAATTTCTTCATCGAATAAAAAAAAAATGAGTCCATTAATCATTAGAATTAAGTTGTACAATGAACAAAAAGGGAAGATTGACATGTTTTAGAGGGAAATTTTTGATTAAGAGATTGACACATGTCATGATGGACCTTTAATTTTGATGAGATATTGACACATGTCATGAGGGCTTGAGAGATTGACACGTGTCATGAGAGACCGTTTTTGTTATATAGGTAATAGAATAGACTCTTAAGTCTGTAGTTAAAAACAAATCATAACATATTATAGAAACACTGAGAGAAAACCCAAAAAATAATAAATATTTTTGGCAAAAAAATTGACATTGCTCTAGTATCAACATTGTTACACCTAGCTTTGACATGTGATCCATTTTGGTCATAAATGTACTAAACATGTCACCTTTAAGCTTAAATATCTCATTCAATATTTTATTTCTCTAAGAGGAACATCCGCAACTCAAACTCATTGCATCAAAAACTTATAGTTATTAATTTCATTAGGTTGCTGCCACTAAACTACAATAGCAAATAAATTTTTATACCCATTAATTTGTATTGATCTCTTTACCATGAATGTAACACATCTTGATCTACCTAATTATAAACAAGTTATCAGAGTTTTGAATGATATAAAAGATTTAGATATCATCCTTATACACTTAAAAATATAATTTGTTTACTTTGAATTAATAAATTTACTTATAAGAATATTTCAAAAGGATATATACTACTGTTCAAGTAAGCATTATTTAATATTTTCCAAAATATTTATTACATTCTTTTCTCTGTCACTATCTGAGAGTGCAAAGCGTCAAGGATTGTATTGACAATGTTTGCCTATATTTTGATGAAGACAAGGAATTAACTAAAGCTTGAAGATGGATCAACAATCAACATGCCGAAGACTCAAGTTGTGTCTTATTAGACTTATGTCATAATTCTTTATTATCTTTTTAGAAGTCTAAGATGATTACCATAGATATTGAGTCTAGGTTAGGTAAACCTAGGTGTGAGTCTCACAAGACTTAATAAAGTTATTAATAAACTAAAATGAGACATCATCTAGAAATATATGATAAGTGGGTCCATGCATTTGAATACATTGATTTTATGCATTAAAGATATTATATTTTGGAAATCATGTATAGCATGAACATGTATCATATAGGGAGTTTACCATACATTAACAAGTGAACTTTTACACTGGTTAATTGATTAAGATAACCCGTTAATCGATTAACGTGAGTGTTTTTCTGTTGTTTTAATAACATAACTGAAAGACCATTTTTAAGAGCCAAATTATGTTTTGTATAAATACTGGCTGAATTGCATAAACAGCTGTGATGAAGAAGAGAGAAACACATAGAGAAAGGATATAGATCATCATTGTTAGAATCTATTAGAAAGTGTTGAATTAGGAGAAAGATTAGATCATGCTACGGCTTTAGTTTTCATATTCATATTGCATTATTCTTTCGAAAGCTTTCTTGCATTATTCTTTTGTTTCTTGAAAAGAAAACGACAGTTATTTAAAAATTGCATATTTTCAGAAACCTCATGCATGAACATTAGTATTAGAATAGGACGTCTTGTGAAGTTCTTGCTTAGGTTTTAGGCTTTGGTTTTCATTGTAACATCTGAGTATTAAGTACTCATTCATAACTCAAAGCATTCAAGGATTGGAAAATCCTAGCTGCGGTTAGGTGAGGTGTTCTTCACACAAAGAGTTGGAGGTCTTGGGATAAAGAGCGATACCTTGGCTGGGGCCGAATCGCATAAGAAAGGTTTTCTTGGGAGCCGGTTTTGGGAAAGGCCAAACCAAGGGTGCCGAAGTTCTTTGGGTTCCAAGAAGGGAGCGTTCGAGTTTTGTAATTGGAAGCTTGTATGTAACGTACATTGTGTTCCATAGTGAAGAAGGAAAATCTCCCAAATCATAGGGGACTACTGGATGGAGTTTTGCAGTGGAAAACAAAATCATGCTTGCAGTGGACAACAAAATGATGCAGGATAAAATCCCTGCGCAATCTTTTCTATCCTTTTCTCTTTTATGTTTCAAGTTGTTTTAATGCGAATCTGGAACTAATATTTTGCATACTTGTTCATTGCTATGTTCTTGTTAATCTTGCACAAAAGTATCTATTGTATATCTGTTTGTGTGTTTGTTAATAATCGTGCAAGTTGCTGAACCGGTCATTCTGTTTCTGTTACTGGTTAATCGATTAAGACTAGTTGTTAATCGATTAACTGAGCATTTTTCAGCAAGTGTGTAAAAACCAGAAAAGTGGAAATTGAGTTCCACCACACCTATTCAACCTCCTCTTCTAGGTGTATTCCGCTTCTGATACCTAACACTATCCTTCACTCTTTTCTAAAAAATATTATTTTTTTAAGAATGATTTATAAAATCCTAAAAAAAATGATTTATAAAATCCTAAAATAAATATTAATCTTTTTACTTTTAACAAAATTGTTTTTTTTCTATTATACCTTTCACAATTCCTTATCCGTTAGTATTTTTCTTTCTCTATAATAATAAATTTAATTATATAATTGATAAATATGTAATTGATGTTGTCTTGAATTTTGAAAAAAGACAGTCAAATAAAAATACTTTTTTTGTAGAAAGAATGACACTTATAAAAATAAAATGGAGGAGGTAAGTGTTAGATACTACTCACGTTCATATTTATTTGTCTATTTTCAATAAATTTTCGATATTTTTTATTTGTTCGGTTTAAAAGTTTAATTTGCATTAATTGTTGTATTTCATGTCTTGTTTAATACTTTATTCACGTAAGTGGTTCAAAAACTTTATTGAGCACATGAAAAAATATTAAAAAAAAAAACAAATGTTATCTAAATAAGTATAGTTGTTATATTTATTAAGTGTCTCAATTTTTTATAATAAAACAGATGAATAGTAACAATTATACTAATAGATATTTTATTCTTTTGTGGTTTACAACAAAACATAATCTAATCACATTCTAAATGCATAGAAACTAGGCCTTCTCATAGAAACATAATTATTATATTTCTGAAGGCACCTGTTTTCTATTAGAATGAGAAAGATAATTAGGAAACAATAATTTACTAAGAAGATATTTTCTTTTTTCTGGTTTACAACGACCATTATATAATATAATCTAGTTATATTCCAAATGCATAGAAACTAGGCCTTCGCAAAATCTAATTACATTCTTCAAAAGTGCCAAACTTTGAAGAAAGAGCTAATCCTTTGACTCATCAATGGTAAAGCAAAACCAATCCATAATGGTTCTTCTCCCTTTGTTTCTCATCCTCGCCATTTCAGCAGGTACTTATTCTGAGTTAAACCTCAAAATTAAATTTATTGTCTTATGAATTAAAATTGTATGGTAACATATGGTTATGTAAATAAATAATGTTGCAGAAGTGGAAGGGGCAAAACTATTTGTTTTTGGTGACTCGTATCTTGATACAGGGAATTACCTGAACTCAGTATCTTATAAACCTCCATATGGAATCACTTTTCCTGGTTACCCTGCTGGAAGATTTGGAAATGGTCGTATACTTACCGATTACCTTGGTAACTTTCTTTTTCCCTTGCTTTGATTTTTTGATCTCTAAAACACTTTATGAAAAGGAATTATAACATGCATATGTTATCCTAAATTATGTCTCAAATTATTTTCTATACCAATAAAAATATATCACATCAATTAAAAAAATAAATATTCATTTTTTTTTATTTTTTTATTATTACTGTTGCAGTATAATATTTAAGACATGATTTGGATCATATCCTTTTTCAAATAAATTATTGCTAGTCCCTGAAAGTCTGAAACATGAATTTCTACTATTTTCGAGTATTTTAGTCCGTTTGGTACATGCCGTAACCTCATAATTATTTTGTTAAAGATTAGGTTGAATAATACACGCTTGGTCCTTATAATAATTAATAAAATATATTATACAACTTTGATGATTCTGTATTAGATATTTATATTTTTTTAGAGTTTTTTTTTTTGTTTTTTCTTCATTTGTATAACTGTATTTTTATTTTTGTGTCATTGAGAATATTAATTTGTAAAAAATATTAGATGATGGTAAAATTGTAATCTTATAATATTTTTTATATAATTAAGATAAGTAACTACTTTTATTGGTATATATAATATAAGTTATTAAGAAATATCTCACAGTAAGGATCGCCAATAAGATAGAAAATCATATATTAGATTGATATATTTTTAATGAGGAAATTATTGCCCAAATTGACTACAAGTAAATGATGTATTAGTTTTTAGTGAAATTACATAAATTACTCCGACCTTTTAAAAACCTACACAAATCATCCTCAACTATATATATGCATTACACTAACTACCCCTGTAAATGTAATTTCTTAAATAAAAAATGGTGACGGGTGTAATTAAGTCAAACAAAATATGATATATTGTAAAGATAAGTCCGAATAGTATAAGAGTTTATGTTTATTCATTATTTTGGTTAGTTATAATATAGTATGAGAGTAATTTAAATATCTCCTTAGACTTATTGATGCAGTTTGTAACGAATAAAACATAATGAATATAGGTTAAGTTTTATACTATTTAGACTTGTTTCTATAATATACCATATTTTGTTTGACTTAATTACACTCGTCACTATTTTTGTTTAAGAAATTACACTTATCCCTCTTATAGGAGTAGTCAGTGTAATGTATATAATTAGGGGTGATTTGTGTAGGTTATAAGAACGTTTGGATAATTTATGTAATTTCACTAAAACGTAAGGGTGTCAGTGTAATTCACTCTAGAAAGGATAATAAATTATGTTATTTAATTATTTCTTGTGAAAATGATAGTGAATTAATGAAAATATTTCTTGAGACTTGATTTGACACACATTTACTTGAACATATGCTCAATCATCTAAATTCTTTCCATTCCATTTTAACTATTACTTCTTGTCTCCTTTCTCTTCCACATTCCCTTTAAGTATGCCTAGGTTCTCAAGGTCCCACTCTTGTGACTGGGGATGGCAACTTACCTAGATTTGTAGATTAAATTTGCATAAGTATGGACACGGTCACAAACGAGTACCCATAAATTTTAAAAATGGGTATTTTAAAATACATGTAGTATATACAGGTTGACAAGAGTATTATGATATTCATGCTTACAAATACCCATTATTTGAGTAATTATATAATTACCTATAAATCCCTATATCTAGGTTAGAAAATTGAACAATACTTAGTTGACACTTAACCAGGATTCATGACGAATCCCTATATCTAGATTGATGACAGGTTTTGTTATTCATACATAATGCAATTGTGCCATACATAGTTTGATACTACAGTAGAGAAACTGCTAAATGCACATAGTAATTGACTGCTCTTGTAGTTAGTAATAATCTTTGAGAACATAAATTGAACCATACATATGTTCTTTTCAAAACATACATACACTTTTTCCAAAGCATACATATATTTTATTAAATGTGCATGACAATTGAACCATACATATATTATTTCCAAACATCCAACACAATTGATAATTGACTGTGTTAGATCAGCTGCATAGAAAGAGAGAAGGGAGAGGAGAAGAAGAAGAGAGAAGGGAGAGAATTGCAATATGAAATTAATAATGAAGATAAGGCCAAAGGGCCAATACATATAGGAAGCTAGGAAA